>NW_027437198.1:2037525-2291500 GCF_033239565.1 Halichoeres trimaculatus | reverse complement strand
TGATCATATAAAGCACAACAAAACCACGCTGGGTGCCCTAACAGCTCAGAAAAAGCTCAGGACACGGAGTTACATGGATATGTACTCTGAATTGCTCATTTCAGTAATAGTGTCACAAAAGCATAGTGATTCCACAGTCTTCCTTGTCCTGGCATCAGAGCGTCATGGTTATGAACCAAAACACTCTGTAGAGCGAGAAACACAAAAAGGCACAACAAAATGCTGTATGTAAAAGCAACACTGAAAAGGCTCAGTACACGGGATATTCACGCTGAAATACTGATTTCATTGAGTGTGTCACTAAAGAAATGTTGATTGTACAGTTCCCATGAACCTGCAACCTAGAGTCGTGATAAAAGCACAAACTTGCTTTGCTTTTGCGAGAAAAAACCTTTTAATGGCATATTATTAAAATTCATGCTTTCAGCTCTTAAGCCACTCATTCGTAATTATTTTGCTTTGGATTTGAAAGTTTCTCAACGTTTAGCGGGTTAAATGTTTAAGCTTTCGCAGGAAACAGCTGAAGAGGACTGGGAATGCAGAAAGGTGCAATGATCATATAAAGCACAACAAAACCACGCTGGGTGCCCTAACAGCTCAGAAAAAGCTCAGGACACGGAGTTACATGGATATGTTCTCTGAATTGCTCATTTCAGTAATAGTGTCACAAAAGCATAGTGATTCCACAGTCTTCCTTGTCCTGGCATCAGAGCGTCATGGTTATGAACCAAAACACTCTGCAGAGCGAGAAACACAAAAAGGCACAACAAAATGCTGTATGTAAAAGCAACACTGAAAAGGCTCAGTACACGGGATATTCACGCTGAAATACTGATTTCATTGAGTGTGTCACTAAAGAAATGTTGATTGTACAGTTCCCATGAACCTGCAACCTAGAGTCGTGATAAAAGCACAAACTTGCTTTGCTTTTGCGAGAAAAACCTTTTATAATGGAATATTTTCAAATCATACTTTCAGCTCTTAAGCCACTCATTCATGATTGTTTTGCTTCGATTTTGAAAGTTTCTCAACGTTTTGCGGGTTAAATATTACAGCTTTTGCAAAAGACACAGCTGAAGAGGACTGGGAATGCAGAAAGATGATATGATCATATAAAGCACAACAAAACCACGCTGGGTGCCAAAACAGCTCAGAAAAAGCTCAGAACACGGAGTTACATGGATTTGTAATCTGAATTGCTCATTTCAGTAATAGTGTCACAAAAGCATAGTGATCCCATAGTCTTTCTTGTTCCGGCATCACAAAGTCGTTGTCAAGCACAAACTCGCTTTGCTGTTTCGAGAAAAACTTATAAACTACATATTATTCAAAATTTTACTTTCAGCTCTAAAGCCACTTATTCGTGATTGTGTTCCCTTGAATTTGAAAGTTTCCAACGTTTTGCGGGTTAAATATTACAGATTTATCAGGAAACAGCTAAAGGGGACTGGGAATGCAGGAAGGTGCAATGATCATATAAGGCACCACAAAATCACGCCGGGTACCAAAACAGCTCAGAAAAAGCACAGGACACGGAGTTACATGGATCTGTACTCTGAATTGCTCATTTCAGTAATAGTATCACAAAAGCATATTGAGTCCACAGTCTTTCTTGTCCTGCATCAGAACGTCATAATTATGAACCAAAACGCTTAACAGCGCAATAACACTACAAAACACACAACAACATTCTGTTGACAAAACAACACCGAAAAGGCTCAGTACACGGGATATCTAAGCTGAAATTCTGATTTCATTGAATGTGTAACAAAAGAATTGCTGATTGCACCGTTCCAATGAATTTGCATCATAGAGTCGTGGTTAAAACACAAACTCGCTTTGCTTTTGCGAGAAAAACCTTTCAAGGGCATATTGTTCAAAATCATACTTTCAGCTTTAAAGCTACTTATTCGCATTGTTTTCCTTGAATTTGAACGTTTCCAAGGTTTTGCGGGTTAAATATTACAGATTTATCAGGAAACAGCTAAAGGGGACTGGGAATGCAGGAAGGTGCAATGATCATATAAGGCACCACAAAATCACGCTGGGTGCCAAAGCAGCTCAGAAAAAGATAGGATACGGAATTACATGGCTTTGTACTCTGAATTGCTCATTTCAGTAATAGTGTCACAAAAGCATAGTGATTCCACAGTCTTTCTTGTTCCTGCATCAGAGCGCCATGGTTATGAACCAAAACGCTTTGCAGCGCCATAACACTAAAAAGACACAACGACGACATGCTGCATTACAAAGCAACACCAAAAAGGCTCTGTACACGGGATATTCAAGCTGAAATACTGATTTCATTGAGTGTATCACTAAAAAACTGTTGTTTGCGCAGTTCCCATGAACCTGCATCATAGAATCTTAATCAAGCACAAACTCGCTTTGCTTTTGCGAGAAAAAACCTTTTAATGGCATATTATTAAAATTCATGCTTTCAGCTCTTAAGCCACTCATTCGTAATTATTTTGCTTTGGATTTGAAAGTTTCTCAACGTTTAGCGGGTTAAATGTTTAAGCTTTCGCAGGAAACAGCTGAAGAGGACTGGGAATGCAGAAAGGTGCAATGATCATATAAAGCACAACAAAACCACGCTGGGTGCCCTAACAGCTCAGAAAAAGCTCAGGACACGGAGTTACATGGATATGTTCTCTGAATTGCTCATTTCAGTAATAGTGTCACAAAAGCATAGTGATTCCACAGTCTTCCTTGTCCTGGCATCAGAGCGTCATGGTTATGAACCAAAACACTCTGTAGAGCGAGAAACACAAAAAGGCACAACAAAATGCTGTATGTAAAAGCAACACTGAAAAGGCTCAGTACACGGGATATTCACGCTGAAATACTGATTTCATTGAGTGTGTCACTAAAGAAATGTTGATTGTACAGTTCCCATGAACCTGCAACCTAGAGTCGTGATAAAAGCACAAACTTGCTTTGCTTTTGCGAGAAAAAACCTTTTAATGGCATATTATTAAAATTCATGCTTTCAGCTCTTAAGCCACTCATTCGTAATTATTTTGCTTTGGATTTGAAAGTTTCTCAACGTTTAGCGGGTTAAATGTTTAAGCTTTCGCAGGAAACAGCTGAAGAGGACTGGGAATGCAGAAAGGTGCAATGATCATATAAAGCACAACAAAACCACGCTGGGTGCCCTAACAGCTCAGAAAAAGCTCAGGACACGGAGTTACATGGATATGTACTCTGAATTGCTCATTTCAGTAATAGTGTCACAAAAGCATAGTGATTCCACAGTCTTCCTTGTCCTGGCATCAGAGCGTCATGGTTATGAACCAAAACACTCTGTAGAGCGAGAAACACAAAAAGGCACAACAAAATGCTGTATGTAAAAGCAACACTGAAAAGGCTCAGTACACGGGATATTCACGCTGAAATACTGATTTCATTGAGTGTGTCACTAAAGAAATGTTGATTGTACAGTTCCCATGAACCTGCAACCTAGAGTCGTGATAAAAGCACAAACTTGCTTTGCTTTTGCGAGAAAAACCTTTTATAATGGAATATTTTCAAATCATACTTTCAGCTCTTAAGCCACTCATTCATGATTGTTTTGCTTCGATTTTGAAAGTTTCTCAACGTTTTGCGGGTTAAATATTACAGCTTTTGCAAAAGACACAGCTGAAGAGGACTGGGAATGCAGAAAGATGATATGATCATATAAAGCACAACAAAACCACGCTGGGTGCCAAAACAGCTCAGAAAAAGCTCAGAACACGGAGTTACATGGATTTGTAATCTGAATTGCTCATTTCAGTAATAGTGTCACAAAAGCATAGTGATCCCATAGTCTTTCTTGTTCCGGCATCACAAAGTCGTTGTCAAGCACAAACTCGCTTTGCTGTTTCGAGAAAAACTTATAAACTACATATTATTCAAAATTTTACTTTCAGCTCTAAAGCCACTTATTCGTGATTGTGTTCCCTTGAATTTGAAAGTTTCCAACGTTTTGCGGGTTAAATATTACAGATTTATCAGGAAACAGCTAAAGGGGACTGGGAATGCAGGAAGGTGCAATGATCATATAAGGCACCACAAAATCACGCTGGGTACCAAAACAGCTCAGAAAAAGCACAGGACACGGAGTTACATGGATCTGTACTCTGAATTGCTCATTTCAGTAATAGTATCACAAAAGCATATTGAGTCCACAGTCTTTCTTGTCCTGCATCAGAACGTCATAATTATGAACCAAAACGCTTAACAGCGCAATAACACTACAAAACACACAACAACATTCTGTTGACAAAACAACACCGAAAAGGCTCAGTACACGGGATATCTAAGCTGAAATTCTGATTTCATTGAATGTGTAACAAAAGAATTGCTGATTGCACCGTTCCAATGAATTTGCATCATAGAGTCGTGGTTAAAACACAAACTCGCTTTGCTTTTGCGAGAAAAACCTTTCAAGGGCATATTGTTCAAAATCATACTTTCAGCTTTAAAGCTACTTATTCGCATTGTTTTCCTTGAATTTGAACGTTTCCAAGGTTTTGCGGGTTAAATATTACAGATTTATCAGGAAACAGCTAAAGGGGACTGGGAATGCAGGAAGGTGCAATGATCATATAAGGCACCACAAAATCACGCTGGGTGCCAAAGCAGCTCAGAAAAAGATAGGATACGGAATTACATGGCTTTGTACTCTGAATTGCTCATTTCAGTAATAGTGTCACAAAAGCATAGTGATTCCACAGTCTTTCTTGTTCCTGCATCAGAGCGCCATGGTTATGAACCAAAACGCTTTGCAGCGCCATAACACTAAAAAGACACAACGACGACATGCTGCATTACAAAGCAACACCAAAAAGGCTCTGTACACGGGATATTCAAGCTGAAATACTGATTTCATTGAGTGTATCACTAAAAAACTGTTGTTTGCGCAGTTCCCATGAACCTGCATCATAGAATCTTAATCAAGCACAAACTCGCTTTGCTTTTGCGAGAAAAAACCTTTTAATGGCATATTATTAAAATTCATGCTTTCAGCTCTTAAGCCACTCATTCGTAATTATTTTGCTTTGGATTTGAAAGTTTCTCAACGTTTAGCGGGTTAAATGTTTAAGCTTTCGCAGGAAACAGCTGAAGAGGACTGGGAATGCAGAAAGGTGCAATGATCATATAAAGCACAACAAAACCACGCTGGGTGCCCTAACAGCTCAGAAAAAGCTCAGGACACGGAGTTACATGGATATGTACTCTGAATTGCTCATTTCAGTAATAGTGTCACAAAAGCATAGTGATTCCACAGTCTTCCTTGTCCTGGCATCAGAGCGTCATGGTTATGAACCAAAACACTCTGTAGAGCGAGAAACACAAAAAGGCACAACAAAATGCTGTATGTAAAAGCAACACTGAAAAGGCTCAGTACACGGGATATTCACGCTGAAATACTGATTTCATTGAGTGTGTCACTAAAGAAATGTTGATTGTACAGTTCCCATGAACCTGCAACCTAGAGTCGTGATAAAAGCACAAACTTGCTTTGCTTTTGCGAGAAAAAACCTTTTAATGGCATATTATTAAAATTCATGCTTTCAGCTCTTAAGCCACTCATTCGTAATTATTTTGCTTTGGATTTGAAAGTTTCTCAACGTTTAGCGGGTTAAATATTTGAGCTTTCGCAGGAAACAGCTGAAGAGGACTGGGAATGCAGAAAGGTGCAATGATCATATAAAGCACAACAAAACCACGCTGGGTGCCCTAACAGCTCAGAAAAAGCTCAGGACACGGAGTTACATGG
Source organism: Halichoeres trimaculatus (assembly GCF_033239565.1). NCBI lineage: Eukaryota > Metazoa > Chordata > Actinopteri > Labriformes > Labridae > Halichoeres > Halichoeres trimaculatus. Next base: position 2,285,733 of record NW_027437198.1, on the reverse strand, counting down.
ATATGTACTCTGAATTGCTCATTTCAGTAATAGTGTCACAAAAGCATAGTGATTCCACAGTCTTCCTTGTCCTGGCATCAGAGCGTCATGGTTATGAACCAAAACACTCTGCAGAGCGAGAAACACAAAAAGGCACAACAAAATGCTGTATGTAAAAGCAACACTGAAAAGGCTCAGTACACGGGATATTCACGCTGAAATACTGATTTCATTGAGTGTGTCACTGAAGAAAGGTTGATTGTACAGTTCCCATGAACCTGCAACCTAGAGTCGTGATAAAAGCACAAACTTGCTTTGCTTTTGCGAGAAAAACCTTTTATAATGGAATATTTTCAAATCATACTTTCAGCTCTTAAGCCACTCATTCATGATTGTTTTGCTTCGATTTTGAAAGTTTCTCAACGTTTTGCGGGTTAAATATTACAGCTTTTGCAAAAGACACAGCTGAAGAGGACTGGGAATGCAGAAAGATGATATGATCATATAAAGCACAACAAAACCACGCTGGGTGCCAAAACAGCTCAGAAAAAGCTCAGAACACGGAGTTACATGGATTTGTAATCTGAATTGCTCATTTCAGTAATAGTGTCACAAAAGCATAGTGATTCCATAGTCTTTCTTGTTCCGGCATCACAAAGTCGTTGTCAAGCACAAACTCGCTTTGCTGTTTCGAGAAAAACTTATAAACTACATATTATTCAAAATTTTACTTTCAGCTCTAAAGCCACTTATTCGTGATTGTGTTCCCTTGAATTTGAAAGTTTCCAACGTTTTGCGGGTTAAATATTACAGATTTATCAGGAAACAGCTAAAGGGGACTGGGAATGCAGGAAGGTGCAATGATCATATAAGGCACCACAAAATCACGCTGGGTACCAAAACAGCTCAGAAAAAGCACAGGACACGGAGTTACATGGATCTGTACTCTGAATTGCTCATTTCAGTAATAGTATCACAAAAGCATATTGAGTCCACAGTCTTTCTTGTCCTGCATCAGAACGTCATAATTATGAACCAAAACGCTTAACAGCGCAATAACACTACAAAACACACAACAACATTCTGTTGACAAAACAACACCGAAAAGGCTCAGTACACGGGATATCTAAGCTGAAATTCTGATTTCATTGAATGTGTAACAAAAGAATTGCTGATTGCACCGTTCCAATGAATTTGCATCATAGAGTCGTGGTTAAAACACAAACTCGCTTTGCTTTTGCGAGAAAAACCTTTCAAGGGCATATTGTTCAAAATCATACTTTCAGCTTTAAAGCTACTTATTCGCATTGTTTTCCTTGAATTTGAACGTTTCCAAGGTTTTGCGGGTTAAATATTACAGATTTATCAGGAAACAGCTAAAGGGGACTGGGAATGCAGGAAGGTGCAATGATCATATAAGGCACCACAAAATCACGCTGGGTGCCAAAGCAGCTCAGAAAAAGATAGGATACGGAATTACATGGCTTTGTACTCTGAATTGCTCATTTCAGTAATAGTGTCACAAAAGCATAGTGATTCCACAGTCTTTCTTGTTCCTGCATCAGAGCGCCATGGTTATGAACCAAAACGCTTTGCAGCGCCATAACACTAAAAAGACACAACGACGACATGCTGCATTACAAAGCAACACCGAAAAGGCTCTGTACACGGGATATTCAAGCTGAAATACTGATTTCATTGAGTGTATCACTAAAAAACTGTTGTTTGCGCAGTTCCCATGAACCTGCATCATAGAATCTTAATCAAGCACAAACTCGCTTTGCTTTTGCGAGAAAAAACCTTTTAATGGCATATTATTAAAATTCATGCTTTCAGCTCTTAAGCCACTCATTCGTAATTATTTTGCTTTGGATTTGAAAGTTTCTCAACGTTTAGCGGGTTAAATGTTTAAGCTTTCGCAGGAAACAGCTGAAGAGGACTGGGAATGCAGAAAGGTGCAATGATCATATAAAGCACAACAAAACCACGCTGGGTGCCCTAACAGCTCAGAAAAAGCTCAGGACACGGAGTTACATGGATATGTACTCTGAATTGCTCATTTCAGTAATAGTGTCACAAAAGCATAGTGATTCCACAGTCTTCCTTGTCCTGGCATCAGAGCGTCATGGTTATGAACCAAAACACTCTGTAGAGCGAGAAACACAAAAAGGCACAACAAAATGCTGTATGTAAAAGCAACACTGAAAAGGCTCAGTACACGGGATATTCACGCTGAAATACTGATTTCATTGAGTGTGTCACTAAAGAAATGTTGATTGTACAGTTCCCATGAACCTGCAACCTAGAGTCGTGATAAAAGCACAAACTTGCTTTGCTTTTGCGAGAAAAACCTTTTATAATGGAATATTTTCAAATCATACTTTCAGCTCTTAAGCCACTCATTCATGATTGTTTTGCTTCGATTTTGAAAGTTTCTCAACGTTTTGCGGGTTAAATATTACAGCTTTTGCAAAAGACACAGCTGAAGAGGACTGGGAATGCAGAAAGATGATATGATCATATAAAGCACAACAAAACCACGCTGGGTGCCAAAACAGCTCAGAAAAAGCTCAGAACACGGAGTTACATGGATTTGTAATCTGAATTGCTCATCTCAGTAATAGTGTCACAAAAGCATAGTGATTCCATAGTCTTTCTTGTTCCGGCATCACAAAGTCGTTGTCAAGCACAAACTCGCTTTGCTGTTTCGAGAAAAACTTATAAACTACATATTATTCAAAATTTTACTTTCAGCTCTAAAGCCACTTATTCGTGATTGTGTTCCCTTGAATTTGAAAGTTTCCAACGTTTTGCGGGTTAAATATTACAGATTTATCAGGAAACAGCTAAAGGCGACTGGGAATGCAGGAAGGTGCAATGATCATATAAGGCACCACAAAATCACGCTGGGTACCAAAACAGCTCAGAAAAAGCACAGGACACGGAGTTACATGGATCTGTACTCTGAATTGCTCATTTCAGTAATAGTATCACAAAAGCATATTGAGTCCACAGTCTTTCTTGTCCTGCATCAGAACGTCATAATTATGAACCAAAACGCTTAACAGCGCAATAACACTACAAAACACACAACAACATTCTGTTGACAAAACAACACCGAAAAGGCTCAGTACACGGGATATCTAAGCTGAAATTCTGATTTCATTGAATTTGTAACAAAAGAATTGCTGATTGCACCGTTCCAATGAATTTGCATCATAGAGTCGTGGTTAAAACACAAACTCGCTTTGCTTTTGCGAGAAAAACCTTTCAAGGGCATATTGTTCAAAATCATACTTTCAGCTTTAAAGCTACTTATTCGCATTGTTTTCCTTGAATTTGAAAGTTTCCAAGGTTTTGCGGGTTAAATTTTACAGATTTATCAGGAAACAGCTAAAGGGGACTGGGAATGCAGGAAGGTGCAATGATCATATAAGGCACCACAAAATCACGCTGGGTGCCAAAGCAGCTCAGAAAAAGATAGGATACGGAATTACATGGCTTTGTACTCTGAATTGCTCATTTCAGTAATAGTGTCACAAAAGCATAGTGATTCCACAGTCTTTCTTGTTCCTGCATCAGAGCGCCATGGTTATGAACCAAAACGCTTTGCAGCGCCATAACACTAAAAAGACACAACGACGACATGCTGCATTACAAAGCAACACCGAAAAGGCTCTGTACACGGGATATTCAAGCTAAAATACTGATTTCATTGAGTGTATCACTAAAAAACTGTTGTTTGCGCAGTTCCCATGAACCTGCATCATAGAATCTTAATCAAGCACAAACTCGCTTTGCTTTTGCGAGAAAAAACCTTTTAATGGCATATTATTAAAATTCATGCTTTCAGCTCTTAAGCCACTCATTCGTAATTATTTTGCTTTGGATTTGAAAGTTTCTCAACGTTTAGCGGGTTTAATGTTTAAGCTTTCGCAGGAAACAGCTGAAGAGGACTGGGAATGCAGAAAGGTGCAATGATCATATAAAGCACAACAAAACCACGCTGGGTGCCCTAACAGCTCAGAAAAAGCTCAGGACACGGAGTTACATGGATATGTACTCTGAATTGCTCATTTCAGTAATAGTGTCACAAAAGCATAGTGATTCCACAGTCTTCCTTGTCCTGGCATCAGAGCGTCATGGTTATGAACCAAAACACTCTGTAGAGCGAGAAACACAAAAAGGCACAACAAAATGCTGTATGTAAAAGCAACACTGAAAAGGCTCAGTACACGGGATATTCACGCTGAAATACTGATTTCATTGAGTGTGTCACTAAAGAAATGTTGATTGTACAGTTCCCATGAACCTGCAACCTAGAGTCGTGATAAAAGCACAAACTTGCTTTGCTTTTGCGAGAAAAAACCTTTTAATGGCATATTATTAAAATTCATGCTTTCAGCTCTTAAGCCACTCATTCGTAATTATTTTGCTTTGGATTTGAAAGTTTCTCAACGTTTAGCGGGTTAAATATTTAAGCTTTCGCAGGAAACAGCTGAAGAGGACTGGGAATGCAGAAAGGTGCAATGATCATATAAAGCACAACAAAACCACGCTGGGTGCCCTAACAGCTCAGAAAAAGCTCAGGACACGGAGTTACATGGATATGTTCTCTGAATTGCTCATTTCAGTAATAGTGTCACAAAAGCATAGTGATTCCACAGTCTTCCTTGTCCTGGCATCAGAGCGTCATGGTTATGAACCAAAACACTCTGCAGAGCGAGAAACACAAAAAGGCACAACAAAATGCTGTATGTAAAAGCAACACTGAAAAGGCTCAGTACACGGGATATTCACGCTGAAATACTGATTTCATTGAGTGTGTCACTAAAGAAATGTTGATTATACACTTCCCATGAACCTGCAACCTAGAGTCGTGATAAAAGCACAAACTTGCTTTGCTTTTGCGAGAAAAACCTTTTATAATGGAATATTTTCAAATCATACTTTCAGCTCTTAAGCCACTCATTCATGATTGTTTTGCTTCGATTTTGAAAGTTTCTCAACGTTTTGCGGGTTAAATATTACAGCTTTTGCAAAAGACACAGCTGAAGAGGACTGGGAATGCAGAAAGATGATATGATCATATAAAGCACAACAAAACCACGCTGGGTGCCAAAACAGCTCAGAAAAAGCTCAGAACACGGAGTTACATGGATTTGTAATCTGAATTGCTCATCTCAGTAATAGTGTCACAAAAGCATAGTGATTCCATAGTCTTTCTTGTTCCGGCATCACAAAGTCGTTGTCAAGCACAAACTCGCTTTGCTGTTTCGAGAAAAACTTATAAACTACATATTATTCAAAATCATACTTTCAGCTCTAAAGCCACTTATTCGTGATTGTGTTACCTTGAATTTGAAAGTTTCCAACGTTTTGCGGGTTAAATATTACAGATTTATCAGGAAACAGCTAAAGGGGACTGGGAATGCAGGAAGGTGCAATGATCATATAAGGCACCACAAAATCACGCCGGGTACCATAACAGCTCAGAAAAAGCACAGAACACGGAGTTACATGGATCTGTACTCTGAATTGCTCATTTCAGTAATAGTATCACAAAAGCATATTGAGTCCACAGTCTTTCTTGTCCTGCATCAGAACGTCATAATTATGAACCAAAACGCTTAACAGCGCAATAACACTACAAAACACACAACAACATTCTGTTGACAAAACAACACCGAAAAGGCTCAGTACACGGGATATCTAAGCTGAAATTCTGATTTCATTGAATGTGTAACAAAAGAATTGCTGATTGCACCGTTCCAATGAATTTGCATCATAGAGTCGTGGTTAAAACACAAACTCGCTTTGCTTTTGCGAGAAAAACCTTTCAAGGGCATATTGTTCAAAATCATACTTTCAGCTTTAAAGCTACTTATTCGCATTGTTTTCCTTGAATTTGAAAGTTTCCAAGGTTTTGCGGGTTAAATATTACAGATTTATCAGGAAACAGCTAAAGGGGACTGGGAATGCAGGAAGGTGCAATGATCATATAAGGCACCACAAAATCACGCTGGGTGCCAAAGCAGCTCAGAAAAAGATAGGACACGGAATTACATGGCTTTGTACTCTTAATTGCTCATTTCAGTAATAGTGTCACAAAAGCATAGTGATTCCACAGTCTTTCTTGTTCCTGCATCAGAGCGCCATGGTTATGAACCAAAACGCTTTGCAGCGCCATAACACTAAAAAGACACAACGACGACATGCTGCATTACAAAGCAACACCGAAAAGGCTCTGTACACGGGATATTCAAGCTGAAATACTGATTTCATTGAGTGTATCACTAAAAAACTGTTGTTTGCGCAGTTCCCATGAACCTGCATCATAGAATCTTAATCAAGCACAAACTCGCTTTGCTTTTGCGAGAAAAAACCTTTTAATGGCATATTATTAAAATTCATGCTTTCAGCTCTTAAGCCACTCATTCGTAATTATTTTGCTTTGGAATTGAAAGTTTCTCAACGTTTAGCGGGTTAAATATTTAAGCTTTCGCAGGAAACAGCTGAAGAGGACTGGGAATGCAGAAAGGTGCAATGATCATATAAAGCACAACAAAACCACGCTGGGTGCCCTAACAGCTCAGAAAAAGCTCAGAACACGGAGTTACATGGATTTGTACTCTGAATTGCTCATTTCAGTAATAGTGTCACAAAAGCATGGTATGATTCCACAGTCTTTTTTGTACCTGCATCAGAGCGTCATGGTTATGAACCAAAACACTCTGCAGAGCGAGAAACACAAAAAGGCACAACAAAATGCTGTATGTCAAACAGCACTGAAAAGGCTCTGTACACGGGATATTCACGCTGAAATACTGATTTCATTGAGTGTGTCACTAAAGAAATGTTGATTGTACAGTTCCCATGAACCTGCAACCTAGAGTCGTGATAAAAGCACAAACTTGCTTTGCTTTTGCGAGAAAAACCTTTTAATGGCATATTATTCAAATCATACTTTCAGCTCTTAAGCCACTCGTTCATGATTGTTTTGCTTCGATTTGAAGGTTTCTAACGTTTTGCGGGTTAAATATTACAGCTTCTGCAGTAAACATTTTAGAGAGGACCGGGAATGCAGAAAGGTGCAATGATCATATAAAGCACAACAAAGATAAAAAATTACGCTGGGTGCCACAGCAGCTCAGAAAAAGCTCAGGACACGTAATGACATGGATTTGTACCTTGAATTGCTCATTTCAGTTAAAGGTGTCACAAAAGCATGGTGATTCCACAGTCTTACTTGTACCTGCATCAGAGCGTCATGGTAATGAACCAAAACGCTATGCAGAGCGAGAAACACCAAAAAGACACAACAACATGCTGTATGACAAACCAACACCGAAAAGGCTCAGTACACGAGATATCTAACCCTAAACTTCTGATTTCAGTGAGTGTGTCACAAAAGAATTGTTGATTGCACAGTTCCCATTAACCTGCATCATAGAGTCGTGGTAAAGCACAAACTCGCATTGCTTTTGCGAGAAAAACCTTTCAATGGCATATTTTGCAAAATCATACCTTTCAGCTCTCAAGCCCCTCACTCGTGATTGTTTGCTTTGATTTTGAAAGTTTCTAATGTTTTGCGGGTTAAATATTACAGCTTTTGCAGGAAACAGCTAAAGAGGACTGTGAATGCAGAAAGGTGCAATGATCATGTAAAGCACAACAAAACCACGCTGGGTGCCAAAACAGCTCAGAAAAAGCACAGGACACGGAGTTACATGGATCTTTACTCTGAATTGCTCATTTCAGTAATAGTGTCACAAAAGCATAGTGAATCCACAGTCTTCCCCATGTGGCTTCCACTCCGGTAAAAAAAAACATTTGCCCAGCCAGGTGCATGCTGGTCCCGACCGTAAGTCTACCGTAAGACAGACATTCTGTCTCTCTTGCATCATTGGTAGGTATTCAGAAGTCCATCTTTTCCAAAAGAGCTCTGACATGTATTGTACTTGCCTCCACCTTTTTCTGATGTGCAGGTCGCTGGGATGAAACAGTCCTCGCGGCATGACTGGCTTGCCTTTTAACGTCAAAATGTGACTGGGGGCGAGTGACTTCAGGTCATCTGGGTCTTCAGAGACCTTTCTGATTGGTCTGTTATTCAATATTGCCTCCGCCTCACAGAAAAGAGTGTGGAGCATCATCGTCCAGAAGTTGCCGTTCGGGAACTGACGTGAGAACGCTCTTCACTGAACGAATCAAGCGCTCCCACACACCACCGTAATGAGAAGCTGCAGCTGTGTTAAAGTTCCACTTGATTCCATCCTGAACCAAAGCTCTCTGAATGTTAACATGATTTAAACCAGCCAGACTTTCTTTCTTTCTTTCTTTCTTTCTTTCTTTCTTTCTTTCTTTCTTTCTTTCTTTCTTTCTTTCTTTCTTTGGCTCCAACAAAGTTTGTGCCGTTGTCAGACCTGATGGCGGAGACTGGGTCTCGTCTGCGGACAGCATTTATACACGAATCCGTATCCAGTGTATGTGCCACCTCCAAATACCAAATCCATACCTTTTAAGAACACTCCTGCCTCTTTTAACGTCAATAGGCCCAAAGTAGTCAACTCCAACATCTGTCAAGGGGGCTCTATCAGGCAACACTCTTTCCTCAGGCAGGTCTGCCATCTTCTGTTCAATCAGCTTCCCTCTGTTGCGCCTGCAACCCACACAGTCAGATATCACTTTCCTTGCAGCAGAACTTTCATTGATGATCCAGTACTTCTGCCGCAGTCTGGACATCACTAGTTTCTTCCTGCATGGCCCAGCTGATTATGAATATGGCGCAAAATCAGTACAGACACATGCAGATCTTTGGACAGAATTACTGGATGTTTAGACTGAGCTGGCATTGCTGGTCGACCCAGCCGACCTCCTACTCTGAGGATTCCATTGTCCATCACAGGATCCAGTCTGAACAGTGGACTCCCCTTAGAAACACTTTTACAGCCACTCTTCAGTGATGCAATTTCAGCTTTAAACTTGTGTTTTTGTATATATGAATGATTGACTGTTCTGCTTTCTCAAGATCCTCAGGGCTCAGACTCTGTCCTTTGAGCGTGGTTTTAAAGCTCTGAATTTTCTTTTCCACTGCTGATCCTTGAGTCTCCAGCTCATCCTTATTGAATTCTGCAGAGGCACACAACTCCTTTCTTTTCGCCTGGTTTCATTATGGATGTATTTGAGTACAGTTGTGCTGTCACTCCAGAAAACTGACTTCTCCAGCTTCAGGTGCAACTCCTTCTGAAGCATTTTATCAACTCTGACGGCAAGAACTGCTGCTGTGAGTTCCAGTCTAGGAATCGTCATCTGCTTCAGTGGAGCAACTCTGGCCTTTCCCAACAGAACAGCAACTTGAACTCTGTCATCCTTTTCCAGTCTCAAATACGACACTATTCCATATTCAACTTGGCTGGCGTCAGAGAAGTGGTGAAGCTGAGCTGTGTCAGGGTCTCCAAAATCTCTGGATTTAATGCATCGATCCACACTTGAACTCAGCCACCTTCTGAAGATCATCCAACCATTCAAACCACTTCTTGGAGAGGGAATGAGGTATGGCTTCATCCCACCCCAAACCTCCCCTGCAAACCTCCTGTAGCAACAGTTTGGCTGGAATAGTGAATGGGGACAAAAATCCTAAGGGGTCATACAGTGAGCTAACCACTGATAAAATGCCTCTTCTGGTGTGTGGCTGTTCCTGTAGTGAGGTCTTAAACTTAAATTTGTCTGTTTGAATGCACCACTTTAGCCCCAATGCTCGCTCCATTGGCAGTTGGTCCACATCCAAATCCAGTTCCTTCACTTACTTTGCTCTGCAGTCTTCAGCAATTGACATCAGCACTGTTCGGCTGTTGCTGATCCATTTGGAAAGATTAAAGCCTCCTTTCTGACAAAGCTCAGTCACATCCTTAACCAAATGGACTGCCTTCTCTTCAGAGGCCACTGATTTCAAGCAGTCATCAACATAAAAAATACGTTTGACTGTGTTTACCACTTCTTCAGGAAAATGTTGGACATTGTCATCTGCAGTTCTCTTCAGTGAATAATTTGCACAGCTTGGTGAAGAGACCGCTCCAAACAGATGTACTTTCATGAGGTACTCCACTGGAGACTGTGAAATGTCTCCACCAGGCCACCAGAGAAAGCGGAGGAAGTTGACGTGTTTTTCAGAAACATGAACTTGATGGTACATTGCTTGTATATCAGCCACCACAAGCAACAGGCTCTTGTCTGAATCGAACGAGGACCCCAATTAAAGAGTTGGTCAAATCAGGGCCCTGCAACAGCTGACAGTTAAGTGACGTCCCTTTGTATGCTGCTCCGCAATCAAAATCAACTCGTAGCTTGCCTTTTCTTGGATGATAAACCCCATGATGAGGAATGTACCACACACTGTCATCACTCTGCTTCAGCTGATCAGAAGGCACAAGCTCAGCATACCCTTAAGTCACCATGTCATTTAAACATGTTATGTATTGTTCTTTGAATTGACTGTTCTTGACAAACTTTCTTTTCAGGCTCTGGAGGCGCTGTTCTGCAACATGGCCACTGTTTGGCAAGAGGGGGTTTTCCTCCCGGAAAGGTAAGTCAATGCAGTCGTGTCCTCCAATCAACTTTGTTGTGTTGTTCATAACATCCATAAACTTCATATCCTCTCTGGACATTTCAAGCTGCTCATCTGATGACCTCTCATTAAAGTCGTGGTTGAATTGTTGTCTAACCAACATTTCCTGCAGATGTTCAACGGAGATCCGGTTGGAAGTTATAGCAGAGCAGTCACTTTTGTTCTTGTTGCTTTCACCACGAAGTGGACCATTGATGACCCAGCCAACTCTAGTTCTGACAGCACAAGGTCCCTCATCCTGGCTGTTGATTATCTCCCAGGGCTCCATCACCTTTGCTGCATCAGTTCCAATAAGCAAATCAACCCCTTCATCGATGTTGTGAAGTTGAACATCCTTGAGATACGACCCAGATCAACATCCTCTTGTCGTGGAATATTGAGTGTGGACACAGGCATATCCTTTTGAGTTAAGGCATCGGGTTGCTCAATGATGTCATTCATATTTATACCAGACACTTCAAGGCCAGACAGCACATGAGCATTTACAATCTTCTTTTGACCCATTGTTCTCAACGAAATGCTTGTCTTTTTGTCCTTTAAGTTCAATTTTCTTGCCAAGCTCTCTGTACAAAATGTTCCTGAACTCCCAGGGTCCAAAAAAGCATATGTCTGGACAGTTTTGTTGTTCTTCTGACTTTTGACTTTGACAGCAACAATAGAAAAAATTGAGGAATCTTCATGACCGGCCCCAATATGACCACAAGTCTGAGACACTGAAGGCGAAGCATTTGAAAGACTCACAGACTGATTGGAGGATGTTCCTTTATCCTGTTGCTCTATGTGAAGGACACTTGGGTGCTTTTGATGGCACACATCACAATCCAACCGACTCCTGCAGTCTTTGCTGACGTGAGCCACTTTCAAACAACCAAAGCAGATTCCTTTTTCTTTAATGAAGTTGATCTTGTCCCTGTGTACTTTCACTTTGAACTGTGAGCATTGATCCAGACAATGATTACCTTGAGAAGAGAACAGGCAATTGAGAGTGGAGGGCTTGGCCTTATTTCCTGTATGTTGACCTATGACTCCTTCCTTGACTGCAGTGACATTGGTGGCAAAACTGCTCCCCTTTTCCATTTGTGTATTCCTTTCATAATAAGAATTCATGCTGTTTGAACGTTTTGAGCCACACTGTGAACTATTTTCCAAGACCTGAAGTTTTGCTTTTGTTTTGCAGTTCCGTTTCAAGCTCAAGGTGCTCCTTTTCCCTCCTTAGTTTTTCCTGTTGCTCTTCTATCTGATGTTTCCTTTTATGCGCAGCAATGCGCTCCTCAAGTGCTGCTTTATCGGCCTCAGCCTTAATGCGCGCGGATGATGTGTGGGAAATCCATGATAGACGAGAGGATGCTTTCTCAGAGTTTTCCTTTACACTTGGAACATTTGAGACACTGTCTTCATCAGCATTGCATTGATCATCAGGCATGTCTTTATTCGGCTCAACAAGATGGATGACTTGCGTCAAAAAGGCAGCCTTTAACCTTCTCCGTGAAATCACAATATTCTGTCATTTTGTCCGTGAAGTATTTGCTTTGTTTTTCAGCTTCATCTTTGGGCAAAGATGCCATAGAAAAGACTTGTGGATTTCAAGTGCGTCTTCATAACACTTTTTGAACACAGAGAACTCATTCTTTACTGAATCGACATTTTCCTTTGATGCCATCAGCGCATTTATGTTTTCCATACATCCTTAGGCTTGTTTGCATTTTGCTCTTCGTTTTTCTTGGAGTGTTATCAGACTATATCCAATACCTTTGACAGACATTTTAACAGCTCCTTTTTGGCCTTTCAGCGTCCTCTGCATCGACATCAGACATTTCCGTTTATTTTATTTATTTCCTTTTTGTCTGCAAACCAATCACAGTTCATGAACACATGAGAGAGCAGGTTGCACCCGTCGGTGCGTCGATTATTGACCAACAGATCCTCTTCATCAAACATACACATAGCGATCAGACCTTTATGAATGAGTGAAGGCGCGTGGCCGTGCGTAAAAGCAGACGTGGGGCAGTTCAACCATTATTCCTTGAATTCCATGCATTGTGAAACACTGTCAAACTCCACTCGTTTGGCCGTTTTCCATTACAGCTCTGAATAGTTAAATCACTAGTTTCCTCAAAAAAGGTTGAACATCTTGTCGATCTGGGCCAGGTTAAAGCTTAATGCGCGCCGCCGCCGCCTAATAAATCCAAAAGGTGATTAAACGCTGTATTCAGTCCATTCATCCACATCCAAGCAATCCAAACAAATCCAGTCAGAAGTTATTCCTTTGAGTCGAAGGGCAGGTTTTTTTTACTTGTATGTGGTGGCCGTTTGTCCACCAAAAAAAAAAAAGACAACAAAAAGTTTCCAATAAACTTTCACAAAAAGACTCAAAAGGACACTCTTGCACCGTGGGTTATGGTGTACAGGGATGGGAAAATAAAAGTAAGGTCCAAAAAGATGTCCAACTTTCACAAAAAACATGGTTTTTTAATCCAAAAGTCAAGCAAATGAAGAACTAAGAAAAACTCTCCATGTGGCTCCCGCTCCGTTAAAAAACCATTTGCCCACCCAGGTGCATGCTGGTCCCTACCGTAAGCCTACCTATGTAGCCTAAAGTGCCACCGTGCCCAACTTAAGCAAGTAATAAACAAAACACCCAAACTAAAGGAATGATAAACTACTGAAATACTAACAAAAATGTAATCATAATTGAATCAAAATTAATTGATTTAAAAAATACTAAAAATCTAAACACTAAACTAAATTCTAAACAAAACAAAACAAAAAACCACTACATAGCTCCTACAACATGCTGTATGACAAAACAACACCGAAGAGGCTCAGTACAAGAGAAATTCACCCTAAACTTCTGATTTCAGTGAGTGGGTCACAAAAGAATTGTTGATTGCACAGTTCCCATGAAACTGCATCATAGAGTCGTGGTAAAGCACAAACTCGCTTTGCTTTTGACAGAAAAAACCTCTGAATGGCACATTGTTCAAACCATACTTTTAGTTCTTAAGCCACTTATTCGCGATTGTTTTCCTTGAATTTAAAAAGTTTCTAACGTTTTGAGGGTTAAATATGAAAGCTTTGGCAGGAAAACGCTTAAGAGGACTGGGAATGCAGTAAGGTGCAAGGAGCACAACAAAATCACGCTGGGTGCCAAAGCAGCTCAGAAAAGGCTCAGGACACGTAAATACATGGATTTGTACTCTGAATTGCTGATTTCAGTAATAGTGTCGCAAAAGCATTGTGATTGCACAGTCTTACTTGTACCTGCATCAGAGGGTCATGGTAATGAACCTAAACAATTTGCAGACCGAGAATCACAAAAAAGACACAACGACAACATGCTGCATGACAAAACAACACCCGAAAAGGCTCAGGACATGAGAAATTCATCCTGAACTACTGATTTCATTGAGTGTGTTTACAAAAGAATTGGGTAGCACTTTAGATTACAGCCCGCGTCTTACAGTGTAGTTTCCCGTCTCTTACAGTGTAGTTTCCTCAACTGTAGGGGTAACTCTCACACATGTACCTTGACATTTTGCGGTACCTAACGAGTAGTTACGCTCTCGTCTTACAGTGTAAGTCCTGGAGTCTTACAGTGTAGTTTCCTCAACTGTAGGGGTAACTCTCACACATGTACCTTGACATTTTGCGGTACCTATCGGGTAGTTACGCTCTCGTCTTACAGTGTAGTTTCCCGTGTCTTACCATGAACTTATCAAAACAGTGTAATTTTCCTGGGCGTATGCTTTTGCTGTTAATGTGCCACTTCCTCTTAACAATCAGTATGGTGAATAAAGTAGACCAATGATGAACTTAAACACTGTAATGTATTGATGAGTATGTGTTTCACACAATAATAAGACTTGCAGATGTAAAAAAAAAAAAAAACAACTTTATTTTTCTAAACACACAGAGACCCCACATAGTAATTCACCTTTTAAGTAACCCGGCCATTAAGTTAACACTTGCATCTGCTCACTGTCTAACTGCCCAGTACTTCCACTGCGACAACCTACTACTTTACCTGTAACTACTGGTCAACAACTGGAACCGGGCTGGATAATAAGGTGCACACTTGTTGGCTTTACTTACTGTGTAACTACCCACTACTTTACCTGTAACTACTGGTCAACAACTGGAACCGGGCTGGATTATAAAGTGCACACTTGTTGGCTTTACTTACTGTGTAACTACCAGCTACTTTACTGTAACTACTGGTCAACAACTGGAACCGGGCTGGATTTTAAAGTGCACACTTGTTGGCTTTACTTACTGTGTAACTACCCACTACTTTACTGTAACTACTGGTCAACAACTGGAACCGGGCTGGATTTTAAAGTGCACACTTGTTGGCTTTACTTACTGTGTAACTACCCACTACTTTACTGTAACTACTGGTCAACAACTGGAACCGGGCTGGATTTTAAAGTGCACACTTGTTGGCTTTACTTACTGTGTAACTACCCTCTACTAGTGTGCATTTTATACTCTAGTCCAGTTCCAGGTGTTGACCAGCAGTTACAGGCAAAGTGCTGGGTTGTTGCAGTGGAACTGTTGAAGCTACTGACATCTATGTTTCTATGATGAATAATGCTTGGACACTTTATTCACACAGATACTCCGGTCAGAGAGTAAAGGCAGATACACAGTTCACAGTTCGGTCTTTTATGTATCCTTTCAGAAACAGCATTACAGCAACGGCTGGATGCATGGAGATTGATTGAACGAAGAGGATGAATAATGTGTGTGACATCAACGTCCAACAGCCACTTATCAGTAGTGCATCTCAACAGGGTTGACAGTGTATGGTATCTGAAACAATAAATAACAGATGGTGAATCAAAGACAGTGTCTACCAGACGTAAATGATGCGCCCACTAGCTATTTAGCATTAGCAGTGCAACGTAAGGGAAATAAGAGCCAAAATTCCTGCCACATAAACAAACTAAATGTTCATTCCTCACTCAACACTCCTTGAAGATAACTTGTAAGCTATTAAAGTACTTACTTCCTCAAGAATGCATCACTGATAACTTATAAGATGTTTTGAAGATGCTTTTAAACAATCGCGGAATCTCCGTTCGGGCTATACAACTTTTAGGACCCCAAGCTGCCCGCATTAAGGCATGAACGCAAATACGCAAAATCCTAAGGACCCCGGTCTGCCCTCTAAGTTGCCTGAATAAAATTATATACAAGATGCTTACAACACATCAACGAAGAACAGAGGCAATTTATAACAGAAAATACTGGATAGTTAGCCAGTAAGCAAAGACAAGTGTGATCTTAATGGATCAGTAACTTAAAAGGAGAATTACAATGTGGGGTCTCTGTGTGTATAAAAAAATAAAGATATTTTATACGTCTGCATACCATTATTATTTATGTGAAACCCATACTCATCAATACATTACAGCTTTTAACTTTATCATTGTTCTACATAACCTTTATCCATGCTGATGAGGAAGTGATACATCAAGGTTTGCATAGTTAGAGCATATGTCCAGGAAAATTACACTGTTTTGATAAGTTCATGGTAAGACACGGGAAACTACACTGTAAGACTCCAGGACTTACACTGTAAGACGCGAGCATAACTACCCGATAGGTACCGCAAAATGTCAAGGTACATGTGTGAGAGTTACCCCTACAGTTGAGGAAACTACACTGTAAGACTCCAGGACTTACACTGTAAGACGAGAGCGTAACTACCCGATAGGTACCGCAAAATGTCAAGGTACATGTGTGAGAGTTACCCCTACAGTTGAGGAAACTACACTGTAAGAGACGGGAAACTACACTGTAAGACGCGGGCTGTAATCTAAAGTGCTACCAAGAATTGTTGATTGCACAGTTCCCATGAACCTGCATCATAGAGTCGTGGTAAAGCACAAACTCGCTTTGCTTTTGTGAGAAAAACATATCAATGACATATCATTCAAAGTCAAACTTTCAGCTCTTAAGCCACTTATTCGCGATTGTTTTCCTTGAATTTGAAAGTTTCTAACGTTTTGAGGGTTAAATATGAAAGCTTTGGCAGGAAAACGCTAGAGAGGACTGGGAATGCAGTAAGGTGCAATGATCATGTAAATCACAACAAAACCACGCTGGGTGCCAAAACAGCTCAGAAAAGGCTCAGGACACGTAATTACATGGATTTGGACTCTGAATTGCTGATTTCAGTAAAAGTGTCGCAAAAGCATAGTGATTGCACAGTCTTTCTTGTACCTGCATCAGAGGGTCATGGTAATGAACCAAAACGTTTTGCAGCGTCAGATCACACCAAAAAGACACAACAGTATCGTAAGTGTTTTTTCTGTAAAACCCCTTTTTTTATCTTTTTTCCAACAGTAGCTATCAGCATTTCTTATTAACATATTAACATCTTACTTCATTTAACAACATGCACACATACCTGCAAATATGGGATACAGACAGTCAGTCATCATTCTTAAATGGCAGCTGGATTGGAGGTTCGCTCCAAAGGAAACAATCACAGGAGGATAAAGCTAACGGTACACACCTCCACGGCGCGTAAGCAGCTAATGCTAATGATGACGATTTTTCATTAAAAACATATAAACAAACGAAGCGGAGGACTCGAACTTTGAATATTAATCATATGACTGCACTGTACTATTAATCATTTAGTTTCAGCACTTTTAACTGTTCCTAACAACTTTTTATGCTAACCATGTGTTGTAGCAACCTCAAACCCAACTTACCCAGACGGAGACATACACAGACTGCACAGGAGCGATGCGCAGCATCGTAGTTGTTAACTTCCGCCCAAGCTTTTCAAAATAAAACAAAACTGAAACTAAAAGCGTCTGCTTCCCAAATTTAACAGGAATTTAAACATGAAATATTTACACTGTTACATACACCCCTTCTAAATTCTGTTTAACTTTGGGTGAATACTGAGCAACATTGTGATGCCCCCTGTAGTGCCACTAGGTTTGGTGATGTCATCCTTGAGGTGTGTCTGACCTGCACTTTCCTTCTGGAGCACACCTGAGCTGAGGTTATTTAAACACTTGCGGTCACTCACTTTCTCTCTCTCTTTTGGCTTCCCACTTCACAGGTACTTTGTGTTCTGTTAGTTCTGGTTGGTTATGATTTCCTAACGTTTTTCCTTTGTTTGCAATTAACAGCATTTACACACACACTTTCCACTCATGCACACCACACGCCACTGATTCTGTTGACCTTTCACATCTCATTCAGTCAATACTTCATTTTGAATTCTAATTTGGTCCTATTTGGTTTAATCTGGTTCAATAAAATATCATTTCAAACAAAGTACATGGTGTTTGTCTCCCTTTTTGTCATAATCTTAGAGCCGGACATCAACCCTTCAAGACAGCGAAGAAAAATCGTGGGCTCATCAAAAGTGAAACCAGAGCTCTGATGCATACACAAGTCAATACTAAAATTCTCCGATAAGGAGTGTGAAAAGAACAGGGTGGTACCAGGCCCCATACTAAACACAGACTCAAAGAAGGTGCCATTTACACCTCTAGGACATCAAAAGTAGCTCCCAATACACAGCTGAAGTGCATTCAAAGCACAAAACAACAAAAATACAGGGTTCACCCAAGCAAGTTTAACCCAGAAAAGGGAAATGCAAAAAGAGACAGAGAGAAAAAAAAATCGTGCTATCTAAACCCCAAGAATCCCTTTAAGGAATGTAATGACAGAACCTGAAGTGGGCAAAGCGTCTTGAACTGTCTGTGTTGACATCTCTGCGATCAACCTACTGGGTGGTCTGGTAAGTCTACCAAATCTAGAAGTGACTGCATCAGTGTGCCCTGTCTGCAAACTCTGGGGTTGTGTGCAAACTACAGTGTCTGTGTCAACATCTTCTCTTGGAGGTAAGTGGGGTGCACTAACTGAGTCTGGGTCAAGCAAATGAGGTGAGAGATCAGGGTCTGAAGCAGGAGTAGAGGCTGTGCCAAAGGCTGTTAGATGATGGGCTTCAACTGAGGTCTTCTGATCCAAGTCAAGGGCAGGAACTGACTTAGATGGCTCTGGATCAGGAGCTGGGTCTAGGGCAACTGGTCCAGAATCAGGGGTAAGTTCCCTACTTTCAGGGACGTGAACAGGGGCAGTGGTGACAGGGTCAACGAGCATTATCCCGACATCCAAGACAGGATCGCTGGTGACATTGTCAGGGAAAGAATGACTTCCAGAATCATCTGATGAACTCTGGTTCTCCCCATCCTCACTGGCAGGGGTCCCACCTTCGGGGGTGTGCATGAGCCAGTCCCTGGTCCGAGAAATGCGATCATCAGTCTCCGCCAAAACTGAGTCCTGTCGACTTCCACAAGCTCCACTGTTCGAGTCTGATCCAGCTAGGGAGACACCATCCACATCCAAGTTTAGGAAGTCGACGGGGAGAAGGAGGTTCCTGTGCACGACTCTCTTTCTGCCAGTTAGAACATCCTTGATCCTGTACACATTTATCCCTGGCCGTATTGACACAACATCATAAGGGGTTGAGTCCCATTTATCAGCGAGCTTCCTCTTGCCTCTTTCACCACGATTGGCCAGGAGCACTCGATCACCCTTAGCTAACAGAGAGCCCTTGACCTTCTGGTTATAGAATCTGGCATGACGAGCTTGTTCTTGGAGGCTGTGCAGTCTAGCAATACGTGAGGCTTCCTGCAGGTCTTGTTTCAGGCAATCAACAAACTCGTTATGGCTGACTACTTTCTCATTCTGGGGGCCATGTTGGAACATGATGTCAATGGGGAGACAATGGGACTCGTCCGAACATCAGGAAGAATGGAGCAAAGCCAGTGGTCTCATGTACTGTGCAGTTGTAGCCGAAGGTAAGAGTCTGCAGCATCTGTGGCCACCTGGCTTTTGCAGTGGGTGGGAGCGCTCTCAACATGTTCCCGAGGGTCCTGTTAAAGCGTTCTCCAATACCATTACCCATTGGGTGGTATGGGGTCGTGTGCGACTTCTCCACTCCGACCATGTCCAGAAGTCTACTTTCAAAATTGGCCCCTTGGTCGGGATGGATCCTCTTTGGAAAACCATACACACAAAAGAAGTTGTCCCACAGCCGACCTAGCAACATGCTTTGCAGACTGACTGCGACAGGGGAAAGCGTGTGCCATTTTGGAAAAATGGTCAGTGACGACCAAGACATCAACTGTTCTGTTGCCACTCAGTTCAGCAGTCCAGAAATCTATGCACACCAATTCCATTGGTTCAGAGGTCTGAATATTTTCAATGGGTGCACGGGCCTCAGGCTCAGGTGTTTTACTAACAACACATCTTTCGCAGCAGCGAACATGGTTCACAACATCTCTTTCCATTCCGGCCCAGAAGAATCTTTCTCTGGCCAGAGAGAGGGTTCGTGCCTGACCTTGGTGGCCAGCGTTGTCGTGGAGGCTGATCAGAATCTGGTGTTTGAGGCTATCTGGCACGATGAATTGGAAGACCCTTTTGTTGCCTCTGTTGTCTTTCATCACTCTGTACAGAACACTGTTATGCACCTTTAGCTTCTTCCAGTGTCTGAGGAGCTTTTTGGTACAGTCTGGCTCAGAGGCTGCTTCCCGTCTGGTGAGTCTCTTCCGTCGTCGGACATAGAACAAGGCCCTGCTGACAATTTGGTCTTGCTCCTGGAGACTCAAAAGGCGGCTCTGAGGGATGACAGTAGAGGGATCTTCTGCAGGCAGCTGTGGCAGTGGTGGACTAGCACTTGGCAGACTAACCAGAACACCATCACCACAGGCACCCAGCGCGGCTGACACCTCTTCAGCACTGGTGGAGCCTTCAGCAGGAGGAGAACCAGCCCCAGACGTGGGATCTGATGGGTCAATCCCTGCCTCATGACCAGTCTGACAGTTGTTTGTGAGTCGAAAGGCATCCTGCACCGTACCTCTGACGATTCCATTCACTTCATCCAACAATGCGACATAGGGCTCTTTCATCACACAGGACTTCACAAACGGCTCGCGGCTCAAAGCATCAGCCACTGTGTTCTTAACCCCTGGGACATATTTGAGATCGAAGTCATATGCTGCAAGCTTGGCCACCCACCGCTGTTCACAGGCATCTAGGCGAGGCTTTGTGAGGATGTAGGACAAGGGGTTGTTGTCCGTCCAGGCAGTGAAGTGTCTCCCTTTAAGCCAGTGACTGAACTTGTCACAGATAGCCCATTTCAGTGCCAGAAATTCTAATCTGTGTGCAGGGTAGTTCATCTGAGACCGGGACAATGTCTTACTGGCGAAGGCGACGGGGCGTGCCACAGTCTCGCCAGGTGGTACTTGGAACAAGACGGCTCCAATCCCATCGAAGGTAACGTCGACTGCCAGAACAAAGGGCTCGTTGAAATCTGGGTAAGCCAGAATGACACCACTAGCCAGGTTAGCCTTCAGAATCTGGAAGGAGGCTTGACACACGGCTGTCCAGTCAGATGGTGCAAGAACTGGGTTCGCTGCAGACTTTTTCTTGAGCTTTCTGCCTCTCACAGCTTTACACTGCACTTTCTGACCTGAGAGGAGCCTGAACAGAGGTTTGGCTATGGCAGAGCAGTCGGCAATGAAATGTTGGTAATAAAATACCATCCCAAGGAAGGACTTAATCTTCCTCCAAGAGGGAGTGGCACCATCACTCTCCATCAGATCAGCTTCAGTGACCTCCGTTATGGTTCGCACTTTGTCAGGATCCCTCCTCACTCCATCTTCAGCGATGATGTGACCAAGAAACTTTACTGTTCTCCTCAACAGGTAACACTTCTTGGGGGCGAGCTTGAGTTTGTGCTGCTGCAGACGAGAGAACACCATCTCAAGACGTTGGAGTGCCAGCAGTTCGCTGGGGGCGAAAACCATCAGGTCATCCAGATAACACAGTATACTGCTGAAGTTTTCGTCCCCAAAGATTGACAACATCATTCTCATAAAAAGTCGCAGGACTGTTGGACAACCCCTGAGGCATCCTGTTGTATTCGTGGAGCCCAAAAGGTGAGGAAAAAGCTGTGTACTTTTTGTGCTCCTCAAAGAGTGGCACATTGTAGAAGCCAGAGGTTAGGTCCATGGTGGAAAAGAAGACATTTCCTCCAAGTGCAGCAAGGGCGTCCGCCTGATGGGGAAGTGGGTGTGCATTAGTGCTGCATGATTTGGGGAAAAGGTGCGATTAGGTGGACAATATTGCGATTGCGATCGTGCTTGCGATTTAATTAAAAAAGTTGTGTCATGATGAGTCGACAGACTTGCTTGGTTATCATGGAGAAAAATCTGAATTGCATGTGCTGACATTGCGATTGCGATAACCTCTTTTGCGATTACATAATTGCATGTGCTGACATTGCGATTGCGATTGCGATTGCGTTTGCGATTGCGATTGCGTGCAGCCCTAGTGTGCATCCTTCACGGTCTTTGCGTTGAGCCATCTGAAGTCAGTACAGATGCACAGGCTGCCATCCTTCTTCCACACCAAGACCAAAGGCGACGCATACTCACTGTGCGACTTCCGTATGATGCCTTTTTCCTCCATCTCATTTAGAGCAGTCTTCAGCTTCTCATACTGACTTGGTGGAACTCTGTGGTATGGAAGGCGAAACGGTTTGTCGTCCAACAGGTGTATCTTATGGACGAAATCCGCAGCCTCACCGCAGTCCATTCTGTCCCTTGAGAAAAACGCTTCGTACTTCTCCACAAGTTGCAGGAGTTTGTCTTTCTACTGGTTGGAGACCTCACAGGCTCCAAGATCCAAATCTTGCAACCCAAGCTGTCTCATAGTGTCTGCCATTTTGGAGATCTTGTGCCAGTGTGTGATCTTGTGGCCTTGTGTGACATTTTGTGTGTTGACATGAACCTTGTCAGGCAGAGATCACTCCTCAACTGCAACACACGGGAAGACATCTGCAATCTTGCAGTTTCTCTTAAGGGTCACTGCCACACTGCTGGGGTTAATCAATTTCAGGGGCACCCATCTGTCTCCCCACAAAGGTGTAACAACGCGACCCACCAAGACAATTCTGGGTCTCGATCTTGACTGTGTTGGCTCAACAATGACCGTGCTCCCAGCTGACATGGGTGCAGAAGCAGGGCTGTGACTTGATGACCACCAGCACCGACTACAACAATGTCATCAGCTGGACTAGCTCGAATGTTGGGGCTGTTTTTTAGAACTCTGCTGGCAGCACCCTCGCTCCGAGAACAGGACATGGAGCCACTGTCAATCACAGCCTTCAACTCAACTCCATCAGCAGCAAGAACATCAGTGTAAAACAAACTGTCAACCTTCTCAACTTTGTGTATTGACTGGAACACAACCTTCTTTCCAGAGGAAAGCAAAGGAATGGAGAGAGTCATACAAAGACTCCAGGTCATCAGTATCGAGGCTGGGAGTTTCACTTTCAGGATCCACACTTTCCCCCCCAAAGAGTGGATCCGCTAGTTTTTCGTCTGCTGTTGAGGTCCAGGCCTTGAGCAGACAGGACAAGCACGTCTTGAATGACCAGGGGAATGGCACTGAAAGCATAGCTTATGGTCACGACAGTGAGTGAAAGCAGAATGAGCAGGGTCGCTGCAGACTGAACAGGGAGTTTCATGCAGACCACTGAGGCTCAGTACACGAGAAATTCATTCTGATCTACTGATTTCATTGAGTGTGTCCAAAAAGAATTGTTGATTCCACAGTTCCCATTAACCTGCATCATAGAGTCGTGATAAAGCACAAACTCACTTTGCTTTTGCGAGAAAAACCTTTTAATGGCATATTATTAAAAATCATACGTTCAGCTCTTAAGCCACTCATTCGCGATTGTTTTCCCTTGAATTTGAAAGTTTCTAACTGTACGGGGGGGTTTAAAAACTGAAAGGTTAACACTATACCTCAAATCTCAGATTTGACCTAGCAAGGGATGTTAAGTGAAAAGGTAAACACAAACATTTATTTTCAACACAGCAAATAGAATGAGTCCACATTTAAATTCAGTTTCCCTGAAAACAAAAATAAAATAAACTTAAATTGTCCCCTCACAGCTGATCGCTGTTTGATATCAAAGTTTGTCCATTCGTTACGTTGTGTGTTTGTGTGTGTGTGTGCTCCCCGGGTAGTGTATTTAAGTGTGTGAATCGCCTGAACGTTCTCTGCGTAGTTCTAGATCTTATCTCGCTCCAGGGGTGAGACACCAGGAACAACTCCAGGAAGATGATAAAGATGAAGAATTTAGAACCTCCCTCGTCCTCGCTCGCATCCGGCAGAGCCCTGGTTGGAATTTGACGCTATCTCCGGACAGAAGATACGTCAAATAAAAAAACCAATCTGCCGTAGCAGAAAATAACATTAACAATCATCACTCCTCAAATACTGTACAGTATAGTGGTTTCTCTTTTCTCTATCTTTCTCTTTGACTCAAGTGTAACTTCCCATACTGAATAAAAAGAATTATGAGTAGTCTCCTGAGACTTAAAACCTCAGACAGCATAAGTGTCTTGTAAACAGTATTAAGAATGATGTTACCAAAATTATAACTCATCTTCTTTTAATTATTATTTCCCTATCATTCACACATCATATATAGCATGAATATACTTCTTTTTAACCAACATACATGAATTTAAACATCTCATTTATGAAATAAAGACATCAGAACGAATATTTATAACGACTCATGAGCTCACGCAAAGCCCATTCTCAACACTGTGAAGTTGAACATGGCGTCCAGAAATGATGCAGCAAAAATTAACATATGTCATAAATGGAATAAAAATGAATTGTAGGACTCATACTGAGTATATTCACTCATCACAACAACTTCGTGAATTCAACACTTGACTCCGATTGGTTTTTGATGCTAAATCAATAGTCTCATATCGTTTCATCACTACTTGACAAAATAAAAACTCCGTCTCATGTCCTATTAGCAACCTAGCATGCTAACTGGCACACTCACCGGAGTCCTCAAAGGTAATTAAACAGGTCAGAAAGCAAATCCTCCGGTCACAACGGTGGTCTGGAACTCTCAGGCAACAATTTCTTCAACATGAAAACTTAAAAACATAACAAAACGTCTTTCTCTAACAAAACGTCTTTTTCTCTGGCACTCGTTCCCGTCAACTTCACTCGTGGCTGTATTGTCGTCTTCACTAACATCAGAGTTCGCATCAGTACCATAATCCCAGCATGCAATGACGCGGTCTACTGAATTTCACTGCATCGTCCATCAAAAAAGAGCCATCTAGTGACGACTTTAAACCACTACGATAAAAAAAAGAAAATATAGCTCTTCTCATCTTAGATGGAGACATTCATGAAATATGGTTTGCCTGAGGTTTTAAACAACAACTAAACTGTTTTCCATAAGGCTAAAAAAAGACGAAATTTTTAACCCAAAGCTGTTCTTTTATGGGGGTTACAAAACGTTTTGAGGGTTAAATGTTACAGCTTTGGCAGGAAAACGCTGAAGAGGACTGGGAGTAGTGCAAGGTGCAAGGTGCAATGATCATATAAAGCACAAAAAATGACGCTGATTGCCAAAACAGCTCAAAAAAAGCTCAGGACACGGAATTGCATGGATTTTGACTCTGACTTGCTCATTTCGGTGATAGTGTCACAATAGCAAAGTGATTCCAAAGTCTTTTTTGTACCTGCATCAGAAGGTCATGGTTATGAACCAAAACGATTTGCAGAGCGAGAAATTCAAAGAAGACACAACGACAACATGCTGCATGACAAAACAACACCGAAAAAGGCTCAGTACACATGAAATTCATTCTAAACTAATCATTCCAGTGAGTGTGTCACAAAAGAATTGTTGATTGCACAGTTCCCATGAACCTGCATCATAGAGTCGTATTAAAGCACAAACTCGCTTGATTTTGAAAGAAACACCTTATAAAATATTCAACATTATACTTTCAGCTCTTTAGCCACTCATTCGTGATTGTTCTCCCTTGAATTTGAAAGTTTCTAAGGTTTTGGGGTCTAAATATCACGTTTGCAGGAAAAAATCAGAATTGGACTGGAAATGCAGAAAGGTGCAATGATCATATAAAGCACAAAAAATGACGCTGAGTGCCAAAAGCAGCTCAGAAAAAGTTCAGGACACGGAATTGCATGGATTTTGACTCTGACTTGCTCATTTCAGTAATAGTGTCACAATAGCATAGTGATTTCACAGTCTTTTTTGTACCTGCATCAGAAGGTCATGGTTATGAACCAAAACGCTTTGCAGAGAAAGAAACTCAAAAAAGACCAAAAAAGACACAACGACAACATGCTGCATGACAAAACACAACGAAAAAGGCCCCGTACACATGAAATTCATTCTAAACTACTCATTCCAGTGAGTGTGTCACAAAAGAATTGTTGATTTTTAACCTAAATCATAGAGTTGTGATAAAGCACAAACTCACTTTGCCTTTGAAAGAAACACCTTTTAATGTTTTAATATTCAACATCATACTTTCAGCTCTTTAGCCACTCATTCGTGATTGTTCTCTCTTGAATTTGAAAGTTTCTAAGGTTTTGGGGTCTAAATATCACGTTTGCAGGAAAAAATCAGAATTGGACTGGAAATGCAGAAAGGTGCAATGATCATATAAAGCACAAAAAATGACGCTGAGTGCCAAAAGCAGCTCAGAAAAAGTTCAGGACACGGAATTGCATGGATTTTGACTCTGACTTGCTCATTTCGGTGATAGTGTCACAATAGCAAAGTGATTCCAAAGTCTTTTTTGTACCTGCATCAGAAGGTCATGGTTATGAACCAAAACGATTTGCAGAGCGAGAAATTCAAAGAAGACACAACGACAACATGCTGCATGACAAAACAACACCGAAAAAGGCTCAGTACACATGAAATTCATTCTAAACTAATCATTCCAGTGAGTGTGTCACAAAAGAATTGTTGATTGCACAGTTCCCATGAACCTGCATCATAGAGTCGTATTAAAGCACAAACTCGCTTGATTTTGAAAGAAACACCTTTTAAAATATTCAACATTATACTTTCAGCTCTTTAGCCACTCATTCGTGATTGTTCTCCCTTGAATTTGAAAGTTTCTAAGGTTTTGGGGTCTAAATATCACGTTTGCAGGAAAAAATCAGAATTGGACTGGAAATGCAGAAAGGTGCAATGATCATATAAAGCACAAAAAATGACGCTGAGTGCCAAAAGCAGCTCAGAAAAAGTTCAGGACACGGAATTGCATGGATTTTGACTCTGACTTGCTCATTTCAGTAATAGTGTCACAATAGCATAGTGATTTCACAGTCTTTTTTGTACCTGCATCAGAAGGTCATGGTTATGAACCAAAACGCTTTGCAGAGAAAGAAACTCAAAAAAGACCAAAAAAGACACAACGACAACATGCTGCATGACAAAACACAACGAAAAAGGCCCCGTACACATGAAATTCATTCTAAACTACTCATTCCAGTGAGTGTGTCACAAAAGAATTGTTGATTTTTAACCTAAATCATAGAGTTGTGATAAAGCACAAACTCACTTTGCCTTTGAAAGAAACACCTTTTAATGTTTTAATATTCAACATCATACTTTCAGCTCTTTAGCCACTCATTCGTGATTGTTCTCTCTTGAATTTGAAAGTTTCTAAGGTTTTGGGGTCTAAATATCACGTTTGCAGGAAAAAATCAGAATTGGACTGGAAATGCAGAAAGGTGCAATGATCATATAAAGCACAAAAAATGACGCTGAGTGCCAAAAGCAGCTCAGAAAAAGTTCAGGACACGGAATTGCATGGATTTTGACTCTGACTTGCTCATTTCAGTAATAGTGTCACAATAGCATAGTGATTTCACAGTCTTTTTTGTACCTGCATCAGAAGGTCATGGTTATGAACCAAAACGCTTTGCAGAGAAAGAAACTCAAAAAAGACCAAAAAAGACACAACGACAACATGCTGCATGACAAAACACAACGAAAAAGGCCCCGTACACATGAAATTCATTCTAAACTACTCATTCCAGTGAGTGTGTCACAAAAGAATTGTTGATTTTTAACCTAAATCATAGAGTTGTGATAAGGCACAAACTCACTTTGCCTTTGAAAGAAACACCTTTTAATGTTTTAATATTCAACATCATACTTTCAGCTCTTTAGCCACTCATTCGTGATTGTTCTCTCTTGAATTTGAAAGTTTCTAAGGTTTTGGGGTCTAAATATCACGTTTGCAGGAAAAAATCAGAATTGGACTGGAAATGCAGAAAGGTGCAATGATCATATAAAGCACAAAAAATGACGCTGAGTGCCAAAAGCAGCTCAGAAAAAGTTCAGGACACGGAATTGCATGGATTTTGACTCTGACTTGCTCATTTCGGTGATAGTGTCACAATAGCAAAGTGATTCCAAAGTCTTTTTTGTACCTGCATCAGAAGGTCATGGTTATGAACCAAAACGCTTTGCAGAGCGAGAAATTCAAAGAAGACACAACGACAACATGCTGCATGACAAAACAACACCGAAAAAGGCTCAGTACACATGAAATTCATTCTAAACTAATCATTCCAGTGAGTGTGTCACAAAAGAATTGTTGATTGCACAGTTCCCATGAACCTGCATCATAGAGTCGTATTAAAGCACAAACTCGCTTGATTTTGAAAGAAACACCTTTTAAAATATTCAACATTATACTTTCAGCTCTTTAGCCACTCATTCGTGATTGTTCTCCCTTGAATTTGAAAGTTTCTAAGGTTTTGGGGTCTAAATATCACGTTTGCAGGAAAAAATCAGAATTGGACTGGAAATGCAGAAAGGTGCAATGATCATATAAAGCACAAAAAATGACGCTGAGTGCCAAAAGCAGCTCAGAAAAAGTTCAGGACACGGAATTGCATGGATTTTGACTCTGACTTGCTCATTTCAGTAATAGTGTCACAATAGCATAGTGATTCCACAGTCTTTTTTGTACCTGCATCAGAAGGTCATGGTTATGAACCAAAACGCTTTGCAGAGCGAGAAATTCAAAAAAGACCAAAAAAGACACAACGACAACATGCTGCATGACAAAACACAACGAAAAAGGCCCCGTACACATGAAATTCATTCTAAACTACTCATTCCAGTGAGTGTGTCACAAAAGAATTGTTGATTTTTAACCTAAATCATAGAGTTGTGATAAAGCACAAACTCACTTTGCCTTTGAAAGAAACACCTTTTAATGTTTTAATATTCAACATCATACTTTCAGCTCTTTAGCCACTCATTCGTGATTGTTCTCTCTTGAATTTGAAAGTTTCTAAGGTTTTGGGGTCTAAATATCACGTTTGCAGGAAAAAATCAGAATTGGACTGGAAATGCAGAAAGGTGCAATGATCATATAAAGCACAAAAAATGACGCTGAGTGCCAAAAGCAGCTCAGAAAAAGTTCAGGACACGGAATTGCATGGATTTTGACTCTGACTTGCTCATTTCGGTGATAGTGTCACAATAGCAAAGTGATTCCAAAGTCTTTTTTGTACCTGCATCAGAAGGTCATGGTTATGAACCAAAACGCTTTGCAGAGCGAGAAATTCAAAGAAGACACAACGACAACATGCTGCATGACAAAACAACACCGAAAAAGGCTCAGTACACATGAAATTCATTCTAAACTAATCATTCCAGTGAGTGTGTCACAAAAGAATTGTTGATTGCACAGTTCCCATGAACCTGCATCATAGAGTCGTATTAAAGCACAAACTCGCTTGATTTTGAAAGAAACACCTTTTAAAATATTCAACATTATACTTTCAGCTCTTTAGCCACTCATTCGTGATTGTTCTCCCTTGAATTTGAAAGTTTCTAAGGTTTTGGGGTCTAAATATCACGTTTGCAGGAAAAAATCAGAATTGGACTGGAAATGCAGAAAGGTGCAATGATCATATAAAGCACAAAAAATGACGCTGAGTGCCAAAAGCAGCTCAGAAAAAGTTCAGGACACGGAATTGCATGGATTTTGACTCTGACTTGCTCATTTCAGTAATAGTGTCACAATAGCATAGTGATTTCACAGTCTTTTTTGTACCTGCATCAGAAGGTCATGGTTATGAACCAAAACGCTTTGCAGAGAAAGAAACTCAAAAAAGACCAAAAAAGACACAACGACAACATGCTGCATGACAAAACACAACGAAAAAGGCCCCGTACACATGAAATTCATTCTAAACTACTCATTCCAGTGAGTGTGTCACAAAAGAATTGTTGATTTTTAACCTAAATCATAGAGTTGTGATAAAGCACAAACTCACTTTGCCTTTGAAAGAAACACCTTTTAATGTTTTAATATTCAACATCATACTTTCAGCTCTTTAGCCACTCATTCGTGATTGTTCTCTCTTGAATTTGAAAGTTTCTAAGGTTTTGGGGTCTAAATATCACGTTTGCAGGAAAAAATCAGAATTGGACTGGAAATGCAGAAAGGTGCAATGATCATATAAAGCACAAAAAATGACGCTGAGTGCCAAAAGCAGCTCAGAAAAAGTTCAGGACACGGAATTGCATGGATTTTGACTCTGACTTGCTCATTTCGGTGATAGTGTCACAATAGCAAAGTGATTCCAAAGTCTTTTTTGTACCTGCATCAGAAGGTCATGGTTATGAACCAAAACGCTTTGCAGAGCGAGAAATTCAAAGAAGACACAACGACAACATGCTGCATGACAAAACAACACCGAAAAAGGCTCAGTACACATGAAATTCATTCTAAACTACTCATTCCAGTGAGTGTGTCACAAAAGAATTGTTGATTGCACAGTTCCCATGAACCTGCATCATCGAGTTGTGATAAAGCACAAACTCGCTTTGCCTTTGAAAGAAACACCTTTTAATGTTTTAATATTCAACATTATACTTTCAGCTCTTTAGCCACTCATTCGTGATTGTTCTCCCTTGAATTTGAAAGTTTCTAAGGTTTTGGGGTCTAAATATCACGTTTGCAGGAAAAAATCAGAATTGGACTGGAAATGCAGAAAGGTGCAATGATCGTATAAAGCACAAAAAATGACGCTGAGTGCCAGAACAGCTCAGAAAAAGTTCAGGACACGGAATTGCATGGATTTTGACTCTGACTTGCTCATTTCAGTAATAGAGTCACAATAGCATAGTGATTCCACAGTCTTTTTTGTACCTGCATCAGAAGGTCATGGTTATGAACCAAAACGCTTTGCAGAGCGAGAAACTCAAAAAAGACCAAAAAAAGACACAACGACAACATACTGTATGACAAAACACAACGAAAAAGGCCCCGTACACATGAAATTCATTCTAAACTACTCATTCTCAGTGAGTGTGTCACAAAAGAATTGTTGATTGCACAGTTCCCATGAACCTAAATCATAGAGTCGTGATAAAGCACAAACTCGCTTTGCGTTTGAAAGAAACACCTTTTAATGTTTTAATATTCAACATCATACTATCAGCACTTTAGCCACTCATTCGTGATTGTTCTCCCTTGAATTTGAAAGTTTCTAAGGTTTTGGGGTCTAAATATCACATTTGCAGGAATGAGCTTAAAAGGACTGGAAATGCAGAAAGGTGCAATAATCATATAAAGCACAAAATATGACGCTGAGTGCCAAAACAGCTCAGAAAAAATTCAGGACAAGGAATTGCATGGATTTTGACTCTGACTTGCTCATTTCAGTGATAGTGTCACAATATCATAGTGATTCCACAGTCTTTTTTGTACCTGCATCAGAAGGTCATGGTTATGAACCAAAACGCTTTGCAGAGCGAGAAACTCAAAAAAGACACAACGACAACATGCTGCATGACAAAACACAACGAAAGAGGCTCCGTCCACATGAAATTCATTCTAAACTACTCATTCCAGTGAGTGTGTCACAAAAGAATTGTTGATTGCACAGTTCCTATTAACCTAAATCATAGAGTTGTGATAAAGCACAAACTCGCTTTGCCTTTGAAAGAAACACCTTTTAATGTTTTAATATTCAACATCATACTTTCAGCGCTTTAGCCACTCATTCGTGATTGTTCTCCCTTGAATTTGAAAGTTTCTAAGGTTTTGGGGTCTAAATATCACGTTTGCAGGAATGAGCTAAATAGGACAGGAAATGCAGAAAGGTGCAATGATCATATAAAGCACAAAAAATGACGCTGAGTGCAAAAACAGCTCAGAAAAAGTTCAGGACACGGAATTGCATGGATTTTGACTCTGACTTGCTCATTTCAGTAAGAGTGTCACTATAGCATAGTGATTCCAAAGTCTTTTTTGTACCTGCATCAGAAGGTCATGGTTATGAACCAAAACGCTTTGCAGAGCGAGAAACTCAAAAAAGACAAAAAAGACACAACGACAACATGCTGCATGACAAAACACAACGAAAAAGGCTCAGTACACATGAAATTCATTCTAAACTACTCATTCCAGTGAGTGTGTCACAAAAGAATTGTTGATTGCACAGTTCCCATGAACCTGCATCATCGAGTCGTGATAAAGCACAAACTCGCTTTGCCTTTGAAAGAAACACCTTTTAATGTTATAATTATTAACATCATACTTTCAGCTCTTAAGCCACTCAATCGTGATTATTTTCCCCTTAAATTGAAAGTTTCAAACTTTTGGGTCGAAGTTTTATAGCTTTTGCAGGAAAAAATCAGAATGAACAGGACTGGAAATGCAGAAAGGTGCAATGATCAAATAAAGCACAAAAAATGACGCTGAGTGCCAGAACAGCTCAGAAAAAGTTCAGGACACGGAATTGCATGGATTTTGACTCTGACTTGCTCATTTCAGTAATAGTGTCACAATAGCATAGTGATTCCACAGTCTTTTTTGTACCTGCATCAGAAGGTTATTGTTATGAACCAAAACGCTTTGCAGAGCGAGAAATTCAAAAGAGACAAAAAAGACACAACGACAACATGCTGCATGACAAAACACAACGAAAAAGGCTCCGTACACATGAAATTCATTCTAAACTACTCATTCCAGTGAGTGTGTCACAAAAGAATTGTTGATTGCACAGTTCCCATGAACCTGCATCATCGAGTTGTGATAAAGCACAAACTCGCTTTGCCTTTGAAAGAAACACCTTTTAATGTTTTAATATTCAACATTATACTTTCAGCTCTTTAGCCACTCATTCGTGATTGTTCTCCCTTGAATTTGAAAGTTTCTAAGGTTTTGGGGTCTAAATATCACGTTTGCAGGAAAAAATCAGAATTGGACTGGAAATGCAGAAAGGTGCAATGATCGTATAAAGCACAAAAAATGACGCTGAGTGCCAGAACAGCTCAGAAAAAGTTCAGGACACGGAATTGCATGGATTTTGACTCTGACTTGCTCATTTCAGTAATAGAGTCACAATAGCATAGTGATTCCACAGTCTTTTTTGTACCTGCATCAGAAGGTCATGGTTATGAACCAAAACGCTTTGCAGAGCGAGAAACTCAAAAAAGACCAAAAAAAGACACAACGACAACATACTGTATGACAAAACACAACGAAAAAGGCCCCGTACACATGAAATTCATTCTAAACTACTCATTCTCAGTGAGTGTGTCACAAAAGAATTGTTGATTGCACAGTTCCCATGAACCTAAATCATAGAGTCGTGATAAAGCACAAACTCGCTTTGCGTTTGAAAGAAACACCTTTTAATGTTTTAATATTCAACATCATACTATCAGCACTTTAGCCACTCATTCGTGATTGTTCTCCCTTGAATTTGAAAGTTTCTAAGGTTTTGGGGTCTAAATATCACATTTGCAGGAATGAGCTTAAAAGGACTGGAAATGCAGAAAGGTGCAATAATCATATAAAGCACAAAATATGACGCTGAGTGCCAAAACAGCTCAGAAAAAATTCAGGACAAGGAATTGCATGGATTTTGACTCTGACTTGCTCATTTCAGTGATAGTGTCACAATATCATAGTGATTCCACAGTCTTTTTTGTACCTGCATCAGAAGGTCATGGTTATGAACCAAAACGCTTTGCAGAGCGAGAAACTCAAAAAAGACACAACGACAACATGCTGCATGACAAAACACAACGAAAGAGGCTCCGTCCACATGAAATTCATTCTAAACTACTCATTCCAGTGAGTGTGTCACAAAAGAATTGTTGATTGCACAGTTCCTATTAACCTAAATCATAGAGTTGTGATAAAGCACAAACTCGCTTTGCCTTTGAAAGAAACACCTTTTAATGTTTTAATATTCAACATCATACTTTCAGCGCTTTAGCCACTCATTCGTGATTGTTCTCCCTTGAATTTGAAAGTTTCTAAGGTTTTGGGGTCTAAATATCACGTTTGCAGGAATGAGCTAAATAGGACAGGAAATGCAGAAAGGTGCAATGATCATATAAAGCACAAAAAATGACGCTGAGTGCAAAAACAGCTCAGAAAAAGTTCAGGACACGGAATTGCATGGATTTTGACTCTGACTTGCTCATTTCAGTAAGAGTGTCACTATAGCATAGTGATTCCAAAGTCTTTTTTGTACCTGCATCAGAAGGTCATGGTTATGAACCAAAACGCTTTGCAGAGCGAGAAACTCAAAAAAGACAAAAAAGACACAACGACAACATGCTGCATGACAAAACACAACGAAAAAGGCTCAGTACACATGAAATTCATTCTAAACTACTCATTCCAGTGAGTGTGTCACAAAAGAATTGTTGATTGCACAGTTCCCATGAACCTGCATCATCGAGTCGTGATAAAGCACAAACTCGCTTTGCCTTTGAAAGAAACACCTTTTAATGTTATAATTATTAACATCATACTTTCAGCTCTTAAGCCACTCAATCGTGATTATTTTCCCCTTAAATTGAAAGTTTCAAACTTTTGGGTCGAAGTTTTATAGCTTTTGCAGGAAAAAATCAGAATGAACAGGACTGGAAATGCAGAAAGGTGCAATGATCAAATAAAGCACAAAAAATGACGCTGAGTGCCAGAACAGCTCAGAAAAAGTTCAGGACACAGAATTGCATGGATTTTGACTCTGACTTGCTCATTTCAGTAATAGTGTCACAATAGCATAGTGATTCCACAGTCTTTTTTGTACCTGCATCAGAAGGTTATTGTTATGAACCAAAACGCTTTGCAGAGCGAGAAATTCAAAAGAGACAAAAAAGACACAACGACAACATGCTGCATGACAAAACACAACGAAAAAGGCTCCGTACACATGAAATTCATTCTAAACTACTCATTCCAGTGAGTGTGTCACAAAAGAA
Source organism: Halichoeres trimaculatus (assembly GCF_033239565.1). Lineage (NCBI taxonomy): Eukaryota > Metazoa > Chordata > Actinopteri > Labriformes > Labridae > Halichoeres > Halichoeres trimaculatus. Next base: position 2,250,961 of record NW_027437198.1, on the reverse strand, counting down.
TTGTTGATTGCACAGTTCCCATGTACCTGCATCATAGAGTCGTGATAAAGCACAAACTTGCTTGATTTTGAAAGAAACACCTTTTAAATATTCAACATCATACTATCAGCGCTTAAGCCACTCATTCGTGATTGTTCTCCCTTGAATTTGAAAGTTTCTAAGGTTTTGGGGTCTAAATATCACGTTTACAGGAATGAGCTTAATAGGACTGGAAATGCAGAAAGGTGCAATGATCATATAAAGCACAAAAAATGACGCTGAGTGCCAAAACAGCTCAGAAAAAGTTCAGGACACGGAATTGCATGGATTTTGACTCTGACTTGCTCATTTCAGTAATAGAGTCACAATAGCATAGTGATTCCACAGTCTTTTTTGTACCTGCATCAGAAGGTCATGGTTATGAACCAAAACGCTTTGCAGAGCGAGAAACTCAAAAAAGACACAACGACAACATGCTGCATGACAAAACACAACGAAAAAGGCCCCGTACACATGAAATTCATTCTAAACTACTCATTCCAGTGAGTGTGTCACAAAAGAATTGTTGATTGCACAGTTCCCATGTACCTGCATCATCGAGTCGTGATAAAGCACAAACTCGCTTTGCCTTTGAAAGAAACAACTTTTAATGTTATAATTATCAACATCATACTTTCAGCTCTTTAGCCATTGAATCGTGATTATTTTCCCCTTAAATTGAAAGTTTCAAACGTTTGGGTCGAAGTTTTATAGGTTTTGCAGGAAAAAATCAGAATGAACAGGACTGGAAATGCAGAAAGGTGCAATAATCATATAAAGCACAAAAAATGACGCTGAGTGCCAGAACAGCTCAGAAAAAGTTCAGGACACGGAATTGCATGGATTTTGACTCTGACTTGCTCATTTCAGTGATAGTGTCACAATAGCATAGTGATTCCACAGTCTTTTTTGTACCTGCATCAAGAAGGTCATGGTTATGAACCAAAACGCTTTGCAGAGCGAGAAACTCAAAAAAGACACAACAACATGCTGCATGACAAAAATCAACGAAAAAGGCTCAGTACACATGAAATTCATTCTAAACTACTCATTCCAGTGAGTGTGTCACAAAAGAATTGTTGATTGCACAGTTCCCATGAACCTAAAACATAGAGTTGTGATGAAGCACAAACTCGCTTTGCCTTTGAAAGAAACACCTTTTAATGTTTTAATATTCAACATCATACTTTCAGCTCTTTAGCCACTCATTCGTGATTGTTCTCCCTTGAATTTGAAAGTTTCTAAGGTTTTGGGGTCTAAATATCACGTTTGCAGTAATGAGCTAAATAGGACTGGAAATGCAGAAAGGTGCAATGATCATATAAAGCACAAAATATGACGCTGAGTGCCAAAACAGCTCAGAAAAAGTTCAGGACACGGAATTGCCTAGATTTTAACTCTGACTTGCTCATCTCAGTAATAGTGTCACAATAGCATAGTGATTCTACCGTATTTTTTGTACCTGCATCAGAAGGTTATTGTTATGAACCAAAACGCTTTGCAGAGCGAGAAACTCAAAAGAGACAAAAAAGACACAACGACAACATGCTGCATGACAAAACACAACGAAAAAGGCCCCGTACACATGAAATTCATTCTAAACTACTCATTCCAGTGAGTGTGTCACAAAAGAATTGTTGATTGCACAGTTCCCATGTACCTGCATCATCGAGTCGTGATAAAGCACAAACTCGCTTTGCCTTTGAAAGAAACACCTATTAAATATTCAACATCATACTATCAGCGCTTAAGCCACTCATTCGTGATTGTTCTCCCTTGAATTTGAACGTTTCTAAGGTTTTGGGGTCTAAATATCACGTTTGCAGGAATGAGCTTAATAGGACTGGAAATGCAGAAAGGTGCAATGATCATATAAAGCACAAAATATGACGCTGAGTGCCAAAACAGCTCAGAAAAAGTTCAGGACACGGAATTGCATGGATTTTGACTCTGACTTGCTCATTTCAGTAATAGAGTCACAATAGCATAGTGATTCCACAGTCTTTTTTGTACCTGCATCAGAAGGTCATGGTTATGAACCAAAACGCTTTGCAGAGCGAGAAACTCAAAAAAGACACAACGACAACATGCTGCATGACAAAACACAACGAAAAAGGCTCCGTACACATGAAATTCATTCTAAACTACTCATTCCAGTGAGTGTGTCACAAAAGAATTGTTGATTGCACAGTTCCCATGAACCTAAATCATAGAGTCGTGATAAAGCACAAACTCGCTTTGCCTTTGAAAGAAACACCTTTTAATGTTTTAATATTCAACATCATACTTTCAGCTCTTTGGCCACTCAATCGTGATTATTTTCCCATTAAATTGAAAGTTTCAAACGTTTGGGTCGAAGTTTTATAGCTTTTGCAGGAAAAAATCAGAATGAATAGGACTGGAAATGCAGAAAGGTGCAATGATCATATAAAGCACAAAATATGACGCTGAGTGCCAAAACAGCTCAGAAAACGTTCAGGACACGGAATTGCATGGATTTTGACTCTGACTTGCTCATTTCAGTAATAGTGTCACAATAGCATAGTGATTCCACAGTCTTTTTTGTACCTGCATCAGAAGGTCATGGTTATGAACCATACGCTTTGCAGAGCGAGAAACTCAAAAAAGACAAAAAAGACACAACGACAACATGCTGCATGACAAAACACAACGAAAAAGGCCCCGTACACATGAAATTCATTCTAAACTACTCATTCCAGTGAGTGTGTCACAAAAGAATTGTTGATTGCACAGTTCCCATGAACCTGCATCATCGAGTCGTGATAAAGCACAAACTCGCTTTGCCTTTGAAAGAAACACCTTTTAATGTTATAATTATCAACATCATACTTTCAGCTCTTTAGCCACTCAATCGTGATTATTTTCCCCTTAAATTGAAAGTTTCAAACGTTTGGGTCGAAGTTTTATAGCTTTTGCAGGAAAAAATCAGAATGAATAGGACTGGAAATGCAGAAAGGTGCAATGATCATATAAAGCACAAAATATGACGCTGAGTGCCAAAACAGCTCAGAAAAAGTTCAGGACACGGAATTCCATGGATTTTGACTCTGACTTGCTCATTTCAGTAATAGTGTCACAATAGCATAGTGATTCCACAGTCTTTTTTGTACCTGCATCAGAAGGTCATGGTTATGAACCATACGCTTTGCAGAGCGAGAAACTCAAAAAAGACAAAAAAGACACAACGACAACATGCTGCATGACAAAACACAACGAAAAAGGCCCCGTACACATGAAATTCATTCTAAACTACTCATTCCAGTGAGTGTGTCACAAAAGAATTGTTGATTGCACAGTTCCCATGAACCTGCATCATCGAGTCGTGATAAAGCACAAACTCGCTTTGCCTTTGAAAGAAACACCTTTTAATGTTATAATTATCAACATCATACTTTCAGCTCTTTAGCCACTCAATCGTGATTATTTTCCCCTTAAATTGAAAGTTTCAAACGTTTGGGTCGAAGTTTTATAGCTTTTGCAGGAAAAAATCAGAATGAATAGGACTGGAAATGCAGAAAGGTGCAATGATCATATAAAGCACAAAATATCACGCTGAGTGCCAAAACAGCTCAGAAAAAGTTCAGGACACGGAATTCCATGGATTTTGACTCTGACTTGCTCATTTCAGTAATAGTGTCACAATAGCATAGTGATTCCACAGTCTTTTTTGTACCTGCATCAGAAGGTCATGGTTATGAACCATACGCTTTGCAGAGCGAGAAACTCAAAAAAGACAAAAAAGACACAACGACAACATGCTGCATGACAAAACACAACGAAAAAGGCCCCGTACACATGAAATTCATTCTAAACTACTCATTCCAGTGAGTGTGTCACAAAAGAATTGTTGATTGCACAGTTCCCATGAACCTGCATCATCGAGTCGTGATAAAGCACAAACTCGCTTTGCCTTTGAAAGAAACACCTTTTAATGTTATAATTATCAACATCATACTTTCAGCTCTTTAGCCACTCAATCGTGATTATTTTCCCCTTAAATTGAAAGTTTCAAACGTTTGGGTCGAAGTTTTATAGCTTTTGCAGGAAAAAATCAGAATGAATAGGACTGGAAATGCAGAAAGGTGCAATGATCATATAAAGCACAAAATATCACGCTGAGTGCCAAAACAGCTCAGAAAAAGTTCAGGACACGGAATTCCATGGATTTTGACTCTGACTTGCTCATTTCAGTAATAGTGTCACAATAGCATAGTGATTCCACAGTCTTTTTTGTACCTGCATCAGAAGGTCATGGTTATGAACCATACGCTTTGCAGAGCGAGAAACTCAAAAAAGACAAAAAAGACACAACGACAACATGCTGCATGACAAAACACAACGAAAAAGGCCCCGTACACATGAAATTCATTCTAAACTACTCATTCCAGTGAGTGTGTCACAAAAGAATTGTTGATTGCACAGTTCCCATGAACCTGCATCATCGAGTCGTGATAAAGCACAAACTCGCTTTGCCTTTGAAAGAAACACCTTTTAATGTTATAATTATCAACATCATACTTTCAGCTCTTTAGCCACTCAATCGTGATTATTTTCCCCTTAAATTGAAAGTTTCAAACGTTTGGGTCGAAGTTTTATAGCTTTTGCAGGAAAAAATCAGAATGAATAGGACTGGAAATGCAGAAAGGTGCAATGATCATATAAAGCACAAAATATCACGCTGAGTGCCAAAACAGCTCAGAAAAAGTTCAGGACACGGAATTCCATGGATTTTGACTCTGACTTGCTCATTTCAGTAATAGTGTCACAATAGCATAGTGATTCCACAGTCTTTTTTGTACCTGCATCAGAAGGTCATGGTTATGAACCAAAACGCTTTGCAGAGCGAGAAACTCAAGAACACAACGACAACATGCTGCATGACAAAACACAACGAAAAAGGCCCCGTACACATGAAATTCATTCTAAACTACTCATTCCAGTGAGTGTGTCACAAAAGAATTGTTGATTGCACAGTTCCCATGTACCTGCATCATCGAGTCGTGATAAAGCACAAACTCGCTTTGCCTTTGAAAGAAACACCTTTTAATGTTATAATTATCAACATCATACTTTCAGCTCTTTAGCCATTGAATCGTGATTATTTTCCCCTTAAATTGAAAGTTTCAAACGTTTGGGTCGAAGTTTTATAGGTTTTGCAGGAAAAAATCAGAATGAACAGGACTGGAAATGCAGAAAGGTGCAATGATCATATAAAGCACAAAATATGACGCTGAGTGCCAAAACAGCTCAGAAAAAATTCAGGACAAGGAATTGCATGGATTTTGACTCTGACTTGCTCATTTCAGTGATAGTGTCACAATAGCATAGTGATTCCACAGTCTTTTTTGTACCTGCATCAAGAAGGTCATGGTTATGAACCAAAACGCTTTGCAGAGCGAGAAACTCAAAAGAGACAAAAAAGACACAACGACAACATGCTGCATGACAAAACACAACGAAAAAGGCCCCGTACACATGAAATTCATTCTAAACTACTCATTCCAGTGAGTGTGTCACAAAAGAATTGTTGATTGCACAGTTCCCATGAACCTAAATCATAGAGTCGTGATAAAGCACAAACTCGCTTTGCCTTTGAAAGAAACACCTATTAATGTTTTAATATTCAACATCATACTTTCAGCGCTTTAGCCACTCATTCGTGATTGTTCTCCCTTGAATTTGAAAGTTTCTAAGGTTTTGGGGTCTAAATATCACGTTTGCAGGAAAAAATCAGAATTGGACTGGAAATGCAGAAAGGTGCAATGATCATATAAAGCACAAAAAATGACGCTGAGTGCCAGAACAGCTCAGAAAAAGTTCAGGACACGGAATTGCATGGATTTTGACTCTGACTTGCTCATTTCAGTAATAGTGTCACAATAGCATAGTGATTCCACAGTCTTTTTTGTACCTGCATCAGAAGGTCATGGTTATGAACCAAAACGCTTTGCAGAGCGAGAAATTCAAGAACACAACGACAACATGCTGCATGACAAAACACAACGAAAAAGGCTCCGTACACATGAAATTCATTCTAAACTACTCATTCCAGTGAGTGTGTCACAAAAGAATTGTTGATTGCACAGTTCCCATGAACCTAAATCATAGAGTCGTATTAAAGCACAAACTCGCTTGATTTTGAAAGAAACACCTTTTAAATATTCAACATCATACTATCAGCGCTTTAGCCACTCATTCGTGATTGTTCTCCCTTGAATTTGAAATTTTCTAAGGTTTTGGGGTCTAAATATCACGTTTGCAGGAATGAGCTAAATAGGACTGGAAATGCAGAAAGGTGCAATGATCATATAAAGCACAAAAAATGACGCTGAGTGCAAAAACAGCTCAGAAAAAGTTCAGGACACGGAATTGCATGGATTTTGACTCTGACTTGCTCATTTCAGTAATAGAGTCACAATAGCATAGTGATTCCACAGTCTTTTTTGTACCTGCATCAGAAGGTCATGGTTATGAACCAAAACGCTTTGCAGAGCGAGAAACTCAAAAAAGACAAAAAAGACACAACGACAACATGCTGCATGACAAAACACAACGAAAAAGGCTCCGTACACATGAAATTCATTCTAAACTACTCATTCCAGTGAGTGTGTCACAAAAGAATTGTTGATTGCACAGTTCCCATGAACCTGCATCATCGAGTCGTGATAAAGCACAAACTCGCTTTGCCTTTGAAAGAAACACCTTTAAATGTTATAATTAACATCATCATACTTTCAGCTCTTTAGCCACTCAATCGTGATTATTTTCCCATTAAATTGAAAGTTTCAAACGTTTGGGTCGAAGTTTTTTAGCTTTTGCAGGAAAAAATCAGAATGAATAGGACTGGAAATGCAGAAAGGTGCAATAATCATATAAAGCACAAAAAATGACGCTGAGTGCCAAAACAGCTCAGAAAAAGTTCAGGACACGGAATTGCATGGATTTTGACTCTGACTTGCTCATTTCAGTAATAGAGTCACAATAGCATAGTGATTCCACAGTCTTTTTTGTACCTGCATCAGAAGGTCATGATTATGAACCAAAACGCTTTGCAGAGCGAGAAACTCAAAAAAGACACAACGACAACATGCTGCATGACAAAACACAACGAAAAAGGCCCCGTACACATGAAATTCATTCTAAACTACTCATTCCAGTGAGTGTGTCACAAAAGAATTGTTGATTGCACAGTTCCCATGAACCTAAATCATAGAGTCGTGATAAAGCACAAACTCGCTTTGCCTTTGAAAGAAACAACTTTTAATGTTATAATTATCAACATCATACTTTCAGCTCTTTAGCCATTGAATCGTGATTATTTTCCCCTTAAATTGAAAGTTTCAAACGTTTGGGTCGAAGTTTTATAGGTTTTGCAGGAAAAAATCAGAATGAACAGGACTGGAAATGCAGAAAGGTGCAATAATCATATAAAGCACAAAAAATGACGCTGAGTGCCAGAACAGCTCAGAAAAAGTTCAGGACACGGAATTGCATGGATTTTGACTCTGACTTGCTCATTTCAGTGATAGTGTCACAATAGCATAGTGATTCCACAGTCTTTTTTGTACCTGCATCAAGAAGGTCATGGTTATGAACCAAAACGCTTTGCAGAGCGAGAAACTCAAAAAAGACACAACAACATGCTGCATGACAAAAATCAACGAAAAAGGCTCAGTACACATGAAATTCATTCTAAACTACTCATTCCAGTGAGTGTGTCACAAAAGAATTGTTGATTGCACAGTTCCCATGAACCTAAAACATAGAGTTGTGATAAAGCACAAACTCGCTTTGCCTTTGAAAGAAACACCTTTTAATGTTTTAATATTCAACATCATACTTTCAGCTCTTTAGCCACTCATTCGTGATTGTTCTCCCTTGAATTTGAAAGTTTCTAAGGTTTTGGGGTCTAAATATCACGTTTGCAGTAATGAGCTAAATAGGACTGGAAATGCAGAAAGGTGCAATGATCATATAAAGCACAAAATATGACGCTGAGTGCCAAAACAGCTCAGAAAAAGTTCAGGACACGGAATTGCCTAGATTTTGACTCTGACTTGCTCATCTCAGTAATAGTGTCACAATAGCATAGTGATTCTACCGTATTTTTTGTACCTGCATCAGAAGGTTATTGTTATGAACCAAAACGCTTTGCAGAGCGAGAAACTCAAAAGAGACAAAAAAGACACAACGACAACATGCTGCATGACAAAACACAACGAAAAAGGCCCCGTACACATGAAATTCATTCTAAACTACTCATTCCAGTGAGTGTGTCACAAATGAATTGTTGATTGCACAGTTCCCATGTACCTGCATCATCGAGTCGTGATAAAGCACAAACTCGCTTTGCCTTTGAAAGAAACACCTATTAAATATTCAACATCATACTATCAGCGCTTAAGCCACTCATTCGTGATTGTTCTCCCTTGAATTTGAAAGTTTCTAAGGTTTTGGGGTCTAAATATCACGTTTGCAGGAATGAGCTTAATAGGACTGGAAATGCAGAAAGGTGCAATGATCATATAAAGCACAAAATATGACGCTGAGTGCCAAAACAGCTCAGAAAAAGTTCAGGACACGGAATTGCATGGATTTTGACTCTGACTTGCTCATTTCAGTAATAGAGTCACAATAGCATAGTGATTCCACAGTCTTTTTTGTACCTGCATCAGAAGGTCATGGTTATGAACCAAAACGCTTTGCAGAGCGAGAAACTCAAAAAAGACCAAAAAAGACACAACGACAACATGCTGCATGACAAAACACAACGAAAAAGGCCCCGTACACATGAAATTCATTCTAAACTACTCATTCCAGTGAGTGTGTCACAAAAGAATTGTTGATTGCACAGTTCCCATGAACCTAAATCATAGAGTCGTGATAAAGCACAAACTCGCTTTGCCTTTGAAAGAAACACCTTTTAATGTTATAATTATCAACAACATACTTTCAGCTCTTTAGCCACTCATTCGTCATTTTTTTCACCTTGAATTTGAAAGTTTCAGACTTTTGGGTCGAAGTTTTATAGGTTTTGCAGGAAAAAAACAGAATGAATAGGACTGGAAATGCAGAAAGGTGCAATGATCATATAAAGCACAAAAAATGACGCTGAGTGCCAAAACAGCTCAGAAAAAGTTCAGGACACGGAATTGCCTAGATTTTGACTCTGACTTGCTCATTTCAGTAAAAGTGTCGCAAAAGCACAGTGATTCCACAGTCTTTTTTGTACCTGCATCAGAAGGTTATTGTTATGAACCAAAACGCTTTGCAGAGCGAGAAACTCAAAAAAGACACAACGACAACATGCTGCATGACAAAACACAACGAAAAAGGCTCCGTACACATGAAATTCATTCTAAACTAATCATTCCAGTGAGTGTGTCACAAAAGAATTGTTGATTGCACAGTTCCCATGTACCTGCATCATAGAGTCGTGATAAAGCACAAACTTGCTTGATTTTGAAAGAAACACCTTTTAAATATTCAACATCATACTATCAGCGCTTAAGCCACTCATTCGTGATTGTTCTCCCTTGAATTTGAAAGTTTCTAAGGTTTTGGGGTCTAAATATCACGTTTGCAGGAAAAAATCAGAATTGGACTGGAAATGCAGAAAGGTGCAATGATCATATAAAGCACAAAAAATGACGCTGAGTGCCAGAACAGCTCAGAAAAAGTTCAGGACACGGAATTGCATGGATTTTGACTCTGACTTGCTCATTTCAGTAATAGTGTCACAATAGCATAGTGATTCCACAGTCTTTTTTGTACCTGCATCAGAAGGTCATGGTTATGAACCAAAACGCTTTGCAGAGCGAGAAATTCAAGAACACAACGACAACATGCTGCATGACAAAACACAACGAAAAAGGCTCCGTACACATGAAATTCATTCTAAACTACTCATTCCAGTGAGTGTGTCACAAAAGAATTGTTGATTGCACAGTTCCCATGAACCTAAATCATAGAGTCGTATTAAAGCACAAACTCGCTTTATTTTGAAAGAAACACCTTTTAATGTTATAATTATCAACATCATACTTTCAGCTCTTTAGCCACTCAATCGTGATTATTTTCCCATTAAATTGAAAGTTTCAGACTTTTGGGTCGAAGTTTTTTAGCTTTTGCAGGAAAAAATCAGAATGAATAGGACTGGAAATGCAGAAAGGTGCAATGATCATATAAAGCACAAAAAATGACGCTGAGTGCCAAAACAGCTCAGAAAAAGTTCAGGACACGGAATTGCATGGATTTTGACTCTGACTTGCTCATTTCAGTAATAGAGTCACAATAGCATAGTGATTCCACAGTCTTTTTTGTACCTGCATCAGAAGGTCATGGTTATGAACCAAAACGCTTTGCAGAGCGAGAAACTCAAAAAAGACACAACGACAACATGCTGCATGACAAAACACAACGAAAAAGGCCCCGTACACATGAAATTCATTCTAAACTACTCATTCCAGTGAGTGTGTCACAAAAGAATTGTTGATTGCACAGTTCCCATGTACCTGCATCATCGAGTCGTGATAAAGCACAAACTCGCTTTGCCTTTGAAAGAAACAACTTTTAATGTTATAATTATCAACATCATACTTTCAGCTCTTTAGCCATTGAATCGTGATTATTTTCCCCTTAAATTGAAAGTTTCAAACGTTTGGGTCGAAGTTTTATAGGTTTTGCAGGAAAAAATCAGAATGAACAGGACTGGAAATGCAGAAAGGTGCAATAATCATATAAAGCACAAAAAATGACGCTGAGTGCCAGAACAGCTCAGAAAAAGTTCAGGACACGGAATTGCATGGATTTTGACTCTGACTTGCTCATTTCAGTGATAGTGTCACAATAGCATAGTGATTCCACAGTCTTTTTTGTACCTGCATCAAGAAGGTCATGGTTATGAACCAAAACGCTTTGCAGAGCGAGAAACTCAAAAAAGACACAACAACATGCTGCATGACAAAAATCAACGAAAAAGGCTCAGTACACATGAAATTCATTCTAAACTACTCATTCCAGTGAGTGTGTCACAAAAGAATTGTTGATTGCACAGTTCCCATGAACCTAAAACATAGAGTTGTGATGAAGCACAAACTCGCTTTGCCTTTGAAAGAAACACCTTTTAATGTTTTAATATTCAACATCATACTTTCAGCTCTTTAGCCACTCATTCGTGATTGTTCTCCCTTGAATTTGAAAGTTTCTAAGGTTTTGGGGTCTAAATATCACGTTTGCAGTAATGAGCTAAATAGGACTGGAAATGCAGAAAGGTGCAATGATCATATAAAGCACAAAATATGACGCTGAGTGCCAAAACAGCTCAGAAAAAGTTCAGGACACGGAATTGCCTAGATTTTGACTCTGACTTGCTCATCTCAGTAATAGTGTCACAATAGCATAGTGATTCTACCGTATTTTTTGTACCTGCATCAGAAGGTTATTGTTATGAACCAAAACGCTTTGCAGAGCGAGAAACTCAAAAGAGACAAAAAAGACACAACGACAACATGCTGCATGACAAAACACAACGAAAAAGGCCCCGTACACATGAAATTCATTCTAAACTACTCATTCCAGTGAGTGTGTCACAAAAGAATTGTTGATTGCACAGTTCCCATGTACCTGCATCATCGAGTCGTGATAAAGCACAAACTCGCTTTGCCTTTGAAAGAAACACCTATTAAATATTCAACATCATACTATCAGCGCTTAAGCCACTCATTCGTGATTGTTCTCCCTTGAATTTGAACGTTTCTAAGGTTTTGGGGTCTAAATATCACGTTTGCAGGAATGAGCTTAATAGGACTGGAAATGCAGAAAGGTGCAATGATCATATAAAGCACAAAATATGACGCTGAGTGCCAAAACAGCTCAGAAAAAGTTCAGGACACGGAATTGCATGGATTTTGACTCTGACTTGCTCATTTCAGTAATAGAGTCACAATAGCATAGTGATTCCACAGTCTTTTTTGTACCTGCATCAGAAGGTCATGGTTATGAACCAAAACGCTTTGCAGAGCGAGAAACTCAAAAAAGACACAACGACAACATGCTGCATGACAAAACACAACGAAAAAGGCTCCGTACACATGAAATTCATTCTAAACTACTCATTCCAGTGAGTGTGTCACAAAAGAATTGTTGATTGCACAGTTCCCATGAACCTAAATCATAGAGTCGTGATAAAGCACAAACTCGCTTTGCCTTTGAAAGAAACACCTTTTAATGTTTTAATATTCAACATCATACTTTCAGCTCTTTAGCCACTCAATCGTGATTATTTTCCCATTAAATTGAAAGTTTCAAACGTTTGGGTCGAAGTTTTATAGCTTTTGCAGGAAAAAATCAGAATGAATAGGACTGGAAATGCAGAAAGGTGCAATGATCATATAAAGCACAAAATATGACGCTGAGTGCCAAAACAGCTCAGAAAACGTTCAGGACACGGAATTGCATGGATTTTGACTCTGACTTGCTCATTTCAGTAATAGTGTCACAATAGCATAGTGATTCCACAGTCTTTTTTGTACCTGCATCAGAAGGTCATGGTTATGAACCATACGCTTTGCAGAGCGAGAAACTCAAAAAAGACAAAAAAGACACAACGACAACATGCTGCATGACAAAACACAACGAAAAAGGCCCCGTACACATGAAATTCATTCTAAACTACTCATTCCAGTGAGTGTGTCACAAAAGAATTGTTGATTGCACAGTTCCCATGAACCTGCATCATCGAGTCGTGATAAAGCACAAACTCGCTTTGCCTTTGAAAGAAACACCTTTTAATGTTATAATTATCAACATCATACTTTCAGCTCTTTAGCCACTCAATCGTGATTATTTTCCCCTTAAATTGAAAGTTTCAAACGTTTGGGTCGAAGTTTTATAGCTTTTGCAGGAAAAAATCAGAATGAATAGGACTGGAAATGCAGAAAGGTGCAATGATCATATAAAGCACAAAATATCACGCTGAGTGCCAAAACAGCTCAGAAAAAGTTCAGGACACGGAATTCCATGGATTTTGACTCTGACTTGCTCATTTCAGTAATAGTGTCACAATAGCATAGTGATTCCACAGTCTTTTTTGTACCTGCATCAGAAGGTCATGGTTATGAACCAAAACGCTTTGCAGAGCGAGAAACTCAAGAACACAACGACAACATGCTGCATGACAAAACACAACGAAAAAGGCTCCGTACACATGAAATTCATTCTAAACTACTCATTCCAGTGAGTGTGTCACAAAAGAATTGTTGATTGCACAGTTCCCATGTACCTGCATCATCGAGTCGTGATAAAGCACAAACTCGCTTTGCCTTTGAAAGAAACACCTTTTAATGTTATAATTATCAACATCATACTTTCAGCTCTTTAGCCATTGAATCGTGATTATTTTCCCCTTAAATTGAAAGTTTCAAACGTTTGGGTCGAAGTTTTATAGGTTTTGCAGGAAAAAATCAGAATGAACAGGACTGGAAATGCAGAAAGGTGCAATGATCATATAAAGCACAAAAAATGACGCTGAGTGCCAAAACAGCTCAGAAAAAATTCAGGACAAGGAATTGCATGGATTTTGACTCTGACTTGCTCATTTCAGTGATAGTGTCACAATAGCATAGTGATTCCACAGTCTTTTTTGTACCTGCATCAAGAAGGTCATGGTTATGAACCAAAACGCTTTGCAGAGCGAGAAACTCAAAAAAGACAAAAAAGACACAACGACAACATGCTGCATGACAAAACACAACGAAAAAGGCCCCGTACACATGAAATTCATTCTAAACTACTCATTCCAGTGAGTGTGTCACAAAAGAATTGTTGATTGCACAGTTCCCATGAACCTAAATCATAGAGTCGTGATAAAGCACAAACTCGCTTTGCCTTTGAAAGAAACACCTTTTAATGTTTTAATATTCAACATCATACTTTCAGCGCTTTAGCCACTCATTCGTGATTGTTCTCCCTTGAATTTGAAAGTTTCTAAGGTTTTGGGGTCTAAATATCACGTTTGCAGGAAAAAATCAGAATTGGACTGGAAATGCAGAAAGGTGCAATGATCATATAAAGCACAAAAAATGACGCTGAGTGCCAGAACAGCTCAGAAAAAGTTCAGGACACGGAATTGCATGGATTTTGACTCTGACTTGCTCATTTCAGTAATAGTGTCACAATAGCATAGTGATTCCACAGTCTTTTTTGTACCTGCATCAGAAGGTCATGGTTATGAACCAAAACGCTTTGCAGAGCGAGAAATTCAAGAACACAACGACAACATGCTGCATGACAAAACACAACGAAAAAGGCTCCGTACACATGAAATTCATTCTAAACTACTCATTCCAGTGAGTGTGTCACAAAAGAATTGTTGATTGCACAGTTCCCATGAACCTAAATCATAGAGTCGTATTAAAGCACAAACTCGCTTGATTTTGAAAGAAACACCTTTTAAATATTCAACATCATACTATCAGCGCTTTAGCCACTCATTCGTGATTGTTCTCCCTTGAATTTGAAATTTTCTAAGGTTTTGGGGTCTAAATATCACGTTTGCATGAATGAGCTAAATAGGACTGGAAATGCAGAAAGGTGCAATGATCATATAAAGCACAAAAAATGACGCTGAGTGCAAAAACAGCTCAGAAAAAGTTCAGGACACGGAATTGCATGGATTTTGACTCTGACTTGCTCATTTCAGTAATAGAGTCACAATAGCATAGTGATTCCACAGTCTTTTTTGTACCTGCATCAGAAGGTCATGGTTATGAACCAAAACGCTTTGCAGAGCGAGAAACTCAAAAAAGACAAAAAAGACACAACGACAACATGCTGCATGACAAAACACAACGAAAAAGGCTCCGTACACATGAAATTCATTCTAAACTACTCATTCCAGTGAGTGTGTCACAAAAGAATTGTTGATTGCACAGTTCCCATGAACCTGCATCATCGAGTCGTGATAAAGCACAAACTCGCTTTGCCTTTGAAAGAAACACCTTTTAATGTTATAATTATCATCATCATACTTTCAGCTCTTTAGCCACTCAATCGTGATTATTTTCCCATTAAATTGAAAGTTTCAAACGTTTGGGTCGAAGTTTTTTAGCTTTTGCAGGAAAAAATCAGAATGAATAGGACTGGAAATGCAGAAAGGTGCAATGATCATATAAAGCACAAAAAATGACGCTGAGTGCCAAAACAGCTCAGAAAAAGTTCAGGACACGGAATTGCATGGATTTTGACTCTGACTTGCTCATTTCAGTAATAGATTCACAATAGCATAGTGATTCCACAGTCTTTTTTGTACCTGCATCAGAAGGTCATGGTTATGAACCAAAACGCTTTGCAGAGCGAGAAACTCAAAAAAGACACAACGACAACATGCTGCATGACAAAACACAACGAAAAAGGCCCCGTACACATGAAATTCATTCTAAACTACTCATTCCAGTGAGTGTGTCACAAAAGAATTGTTGATTGCACAGTTCCCATGTACCTGCATCATCGAGTCGTGATAAAGCACAAACTCGCTTTGCCTTTGAAAGAAACAACTTTTAATGTTATAATTATCAACATCATACTTTCAGCTCTTTAGCCATTGAATCGTGATTATTTTCCCCTTAAATTGAAAGTTTCAAACGTTTGGGTCGAAGTTTTATAGGTTTTGCAGGAAAAAATCAGAATGAACAGGACTGGAAATGCAGAAAGGTGCAATAATCATATAAAGCACAAAAAATGACGCTGAGTGCCAGAACAGCTCAGAAAAAGTTCAGGACACGGAATTGCATGGATTTTGACTCTGACTTGCTCATTTCAGTGATAGTGTCACAATAGCATAGTGATTCCACAGTCTTTTTTGTACCTGCATCAAGAAGGTCATGGTTATGAACCAAAACGCTTTGCAGAGCGAGAAACTCAAAAAAGACACAACAACATGCTGCATGACAAAAATCAACGAAAAAGGCTCAGTACACATGAAATTCATTCTAAACTACTCATTCCAGTGAGTGTGTCACAAAAGAATTGTTGATTGCACAGTTCCCATGAACCTAAAACATAGAGTTGTGATAAAGCACAAACTCGCTTTGCCTTTGAAAGAAACACCTTTTAATGTTTTAATATTCAACATCATACTTTCAGCTCTTTAGCCACTCATTCGTGATTGTTCTCCCTTGAATTTGAAAGTTTCTAAGGTTTTGGGGTCTAAATATCACGTTTGCAGTAATGAGCTAAATAGGACTGGAAATGCAGAAAGGTGCAATGATCATATAAAGCACAAAATATGACGCTGAGTGCCAAAACAGCTCAGAAAAAGTTGAGGACACGGAATTGCCTAGATTTTGACTCTGACTTGCTCATCTCAGTAATAGTGTCACAATAGCATAGTGATTCTACCGTATTTTTTGTACCTGCATCAGAAGGTTATTGTTATGAACCAAAACGCTTTGCAGAGCGAGAAACTCAAAAGAGACAAAAAAGACACAACGACAACATGCTGCATGACAAAACACAACGAAAAAGGCCCCGTACACATGAAATTCATTCTAAACTACTCATTCCAGTGAGTGTGTCACAAAAGAATTGTTGATTGCACAGTTCCCATGAACCTAAATCATAGAGTCGTGATAAAGCACAAACTCGCTTTGCCTTTGAAAGAAACACCTATTAAATATTCAACATCATACTATCAGCGCTTAAGCCACTCATTCGTGATTGTTCTCCCTTGAATTTGAAAGTTTCTAAGGTTTTGGGGTCTAAATATCACGTTTGCAGGAATGAGCTTAATAGGACTGGAAATGCAGAAAGGTGCAATGATCATATAAAGCACAAAATATGACGCTGAGTGCCAAAACAGCTCAGAAAAAGTTCAGGACACGGAATTGCATGGATTTTGACTCTGACTTGCTCATTTCAGTAATAGAGTCACAATAGCATAGTGATTCCACAGTCTTTTTTGTACCTGCATCAGAAGGTCATGGTTATGAACCAAAACGCTTTGCAGAGCGAGAAACTCAAGAACACAACGACAACATGCTGCATGACAAAACACAACGAAAAAGGCTCCGTACACATGAAATTCATTCTAAACTACTCATTCCAGTGAGTGTGTCACAAAAGAATTGTTGATTGCACAGTTCCCATGTACCTGCATCATCGAGTCGTGATAAAGCACAAACTCGCTTTGCCTTTGAAAGAAACACCTTTTAATGTTATAATTATCAACATCATACTTTCAGCTCTTTAGCCATTGAATCGTGATTATTTTCCCCTTAAATTGAAAGTTTCAAACGTTTGGGTCGAAGTTTTATAGGTTTTGCAGGAAAAAATCAGAATGAACAGGACTGGAAATGCAGAAAGGTGCAATGATCATATAAAGCACAAAAAATGACGCTGAGTGCCAAAACAGCTCAGAAAAAATTCAGGACAAGGAATTGCATGGATTTTGACTCTGACTTGCTCATTTCAGTGATAGTGTCACAATAGCATAGTGATTCCACAGTCTTTTTTGTACCTGCATCAAGAAGGTCATGGTTATGAACCAAAACGCTTTGCAGAGCGAGAAACTCAAAAAAGACAAAAAAGACACAACGACAACATGCTGCATGACAAAACACAACGAAAAAGGCCCCGTACACATGAAATTCATTCTAAACTACTCATTCCAGTGAGTGTGTCACAAAAGAATTGTTGATTGCACAGTTCCCATGAACCTAAATCATAGAGTCGTGATAAAGCACAAACTCGCTTTGCCTTTGAAAGAAACACCTTTTAATGTTTTAATATTCAACATCATACTTTCAGCGCTTTAGCCACTCATTCGTGATTGTTCTCCCTTGAATTTGAAAGTTTCTAAGGTTTTGGGGTCTAAATATCACGTTTGCAGGAAAAAATCAGAATTGGACTGGAAATGCAGAAAGGTGCAATGATCATATAAAGCACAAAAAATGACGCTGAGTGCCAGAACAGCTCAGAAAAAGTTCAGGACACGGAATTGCATGGATTTTGACTCTGACTTGCTCATTTCAGTAATAGTGTCACAATAGCATAGTGATTCCACAGTCTTTTTTGTACCTGCATCAGAAGGTCATGGTTATGAACCAAAACGCTTTGCAGAGCGAGAAATTCAAGAACACAACGACAACATGCTGCATGACAAAACACAACGAAAAAGGCTCCGTACACATGAAATTCATTCTAAACTACTCATTCCAGTGAGTGTGTCACAAAAGAATTGTTGATTGCACAGTTCCCATGAACCTAAATCATAGAGTCGTATTAAAGCACAAACTCGCTTGATTTTGAAAGAAACACCTTTTAAATATTCAACATCATACTATCAGCGCTTTAGCCACTCATTCGTGATTGTTCTCCCTTGAATTTGAAATTTTCTAAGGTTTTGGGGTCTAAATATCACGTTTGCAGGAATGAGCTAAATAGGACTGGAAATGCAGAAAGGTGCAATGATCATATAAAGCACAAAAAATGACGCTGAGTGCAAAAACAGCTCAGAAAAAGTTCAGGACACGGAATTGCATGGATTTTGACTCTGACTTGCTCATTTCAGTAATAGAGTCACAATAGCATAGTGATTCCACAGTCTTTTTTGTACCTGCATCAGAAGGTCATGGTTATGAACCAAAACGCTTTGCAGAGCGAGAAACTCAAAAAAGACAAAAAAGACACAACGACAACATGCTGCATGACAAAACACAACGAAAAAGGCTCCGTACACATGAAATTCATTCTAAACTACTCATTCCAGTGAGTGTGTCACAAAAGAATTGTTGATTGCACAGTTCCCATGAACCTGCATCATCGAGTCGTGATAAAGCACAAACTCGCTTTGCCTTTGAAAGAAACACCTTTTAATGTTATAATTATCATCATCATACTTTCAGCTCTTTAGCCACTCAATCGTGATTATTTTCCCATTAAATTGAAAGTTTCAAACGTTTGGGTCGAAGTTTTTTAGCTTTTGCAGGAAAAAATCAGAATGAATAGGACTGGAAATGCAGAAAGGTGCAATAATCATATAAAGCACAAAAAATGACGCTGAGTGCCAAAACAGCTCAGAAAAAGTTCAGGACACGGAATTGCATGGATTTTGACTCTGACTTGCTCATTTCAGTAATAGAGTCACAATAGCATAGTGATTCCACAGTCTTTTTTGTACCTGCATCAAGAAGGTCATGGTTATGAACCAAAACGCTTTGCAGAGCGAGAAACTCAAAAAAGACAAAAAAGACACAACGACAACATGCTGCATGACAAAAATCAACGAAAAAGGCTCAGTACACATGAAATTCATTCTAAACTACTCATTCCAGTGAGTGTGTCACAAAAGAATTGTTGATTGCACAGTTCCCATGAACCTAAAACATAGAGTTGTGATAAAGCACAAACTCGCTTTGCCTTTGAAAGAAACACCTTTTAATGTTTTAATATTCAACATCATACTTTCAGCTCTTTAGCCACTCATTCGTGATTGTTCTCCCTTGAATTTGAAAGTTTCTAAGGTTTTGGGGTCTAAATATCACGTTTGCAGTAATGAGCTAAATAGGACTGGAAATGCAGAAAGGTGCAATGATCATATAAAGCACAAAATATGACGCTGAGTGCCAAAACAGCTCAGAAAAAGTTCAGGACACGGAATTGCCTAGATTTTGACTCTGACTTGCTCATCTCAGTAATAGTGTCACAATAGCATAGTGATTCTACCGTATTTTTTGTACCTGCATCAGAAGGTTATTGTTATGAACCAAAACGCTTTGCAGAGCGAGAAACTCAAAAGAGACAAAAAAGACACAACGACAACATGCTGCATGACAAAACACAACGAAAAAGGCCCCGTACACATGAAATTCATTCTAAACTACTCATTCCAGTGAGTGTGTCACAAAAGAATTGTTGATTGCACAGTTCCCATGTACCTGCATCATCGAGTCGTGATAAAGCACAAACTCGCTTTGCCTTTGAAAGAAACACCTATTAAATATTCAACATCATACTATCAGCGCTTAAGCCACTCATTCGTGATTGTTCTCCCTTGAATTTGAAAGTTTCTAAGGTTTTGGGGTCTAAATATCACGTTTGCAGGAATGAGCTTAATAGGACTGGAAATGCAGAAAGGTGCAATGATCATATAAAGCACAAAATATGACGCTGAGTGCCAAAACAGCTCAGAAAAAGTTCAGGACACGGAATTGCATGGATTTTGACTCTGACTTGCTCATTTCAGTAATAGAGTCACAATAGCATAGTGATTCCACAGTCTTTTTTGTACCTGCATCAGAAGGTCATGGTTATGAACCAAAACGCTTTGCAGAGCGAGAAACTCAAAAAAGACCAAAAAAGACACAACGACAACATGCTGCATGACAAAACACAACGAAAAAGGCCCCGTACACATGAAATTCATTCTAAACTACTCATTCCAGTGAGTGTGTCACAAAAGAATTGTTGATTGCACAGTTCCCATGAACCTAAATCATAGAGTCGTGATAAAGCACAAACTCGCTTTGCCTTTGAAAGAAACACCTTTTAATGTTATAATTATCAACAACATACTTTCAGCTCTTTAGCCACTCATTCGTCATTTTTTTCACCTTGAATTTGAAAGTTTCAGACTTTTGGGTCGAAGTTTTATAGCTTTTGCAGGAAAAAAACAGAATTGGACTGGAAATGCAGAAAGGTGCAATGATCATATAAAGCACAAAAAATGACGCTGAGTGCCAAAACAGCTCAGAAAAAGTTCAGGACACGGAATTGCCTAGATTTTGACTCTGACTTGCTCATTTCAGTAAAAGTGTCGCAAAAGCACAGTGATTCCACAGTCTTTTTTGTACCTGCATCAGAAGGTTATTGTTATGAACCAAAACGCTTTGCAGAGCGAGAAACTCAAAAAAGACACAACGACAACATGCTGCATGACAAAACACAACGAAAAAGGCTCCGTACACATGAAATTCATTCTAAACTAATCATTCCAGTGAGTGTGTCACAAAAGAATTGTTGATTGCACAGTTCCCATGTACCTGCATCATAGAGTCGTGATAAAGCACAAACTTGCTTGATTTTGAAAGAAACACCTTTTAAATATTCAACATCATACTATCAGCGCTTAAGCCACTCATTCGTGATTGTTCTCCCTTGAATTTGAAAGTTTCTAAGGTTTTGGGGTCTAAATATCACGTTTGCAGGAAAAAATCAGAATTGGACTGGAAATGCAGAAAGGTGCAATGATCATATAAAGCACAAAAAATGACGCTGAGTGCCAGAACAGCTCAGAAAAAGTTCAGGACACGGAATTGCATGGATTTTGACTCTGACTTGCTCATTTCAGTAATAGTGTCACAATAGCATAGTGATTCCACAGTCTTTTTTGTACCTGCATCAGAAGGTCATGGTTATGAACCAAAACGCTTTGCAGAGCGAGAAATTCAAGAACACAACGACAACATGCTGCATGACAAAACACAACGAAAAAGGCTCCGTACACATGAAATTCATTCTAAACTACTCATTCCAGTGAGTGTGTCACAAAAGAATTGTTGATTGCACAGTTCCCATGAACCTAAATCATAGAGTCGTATTAAAGCACAAACTCGCTTGATTTTGAAAGAAACACCTTTTAAATATTCAACATCATACTATCAGCGCTTTAGCCACTCATTCGTGATTGTTCTCCCTTGAATTTGAAATTTTCTAAGGTTTTGGGGTCTAAATATCACGTTTGCAGGAATGAGCTAAATAGGACTGGAAATGCAGAAAGGTGCAATGATCATATAAAGCACAAAAAATGACGCTGAGTGCAAAAACAGCTCAGAAAAAGTTCAGGACACGGAATTGCATGGATTTTGACTCTGACTTGCTCATTTCAGTAATAGAGTCACAATAGCATAGTGATTCCACAGTCTTTTTTGTACCTGCATCAGAAGGTCATGGTTATGAACCAAAACGCTTTGCAGAGCGAGAAACTCAAAAAAGACAAAAAAGACACAACGACAACATGCTGCATGACAAAACACAACGAAAAAGGCTCCGTACACATGAAATTCATTCTAAACTACTCATTCCAGTGAGTGTGTCACAAAAGAATTGTTGATTGCACAGTTCCCATGAACCTGCATCATCGAGTCGTGATAAAGCACAAACTCGCTTTGCCTTTGAAAGAAACACCTTTTAATGTTATAATTATCATCATCATACTTTCAGCTCTTTAGCCACTCAATCGTGATTATTTTCCCATTAAATTGAAAGTTTCAAACGTTTGGGTCGAAGTTTTTTAGCTTTTGCAGGAAAAAATCAGAATGAATAGGACTGGAAATGCAGAAAGGTGCAATGATCATATAAAGCACAAAAAATGACGCTGAGTGCCAAAACAGCTCAGAAAAAGTTCAGGACACGGAATTGCATGGATTTTGACTCTGACTTGCTCATTTCAGTAATAGATTCACAATAGCATAGTGATTCCACAGTCTTTTTTGTACCTGCATCAGAAGGTCATGGTTATGAACCAAAACGCTTTGCAGAGCGAGAAACTCAAAAAAGACACAACGACAACATGCTGCATGACAAAACACAACGAAAAAGGCCCCGTACACATGAAATTCATTCTAAACTACTCATTCCAGTGAGTGTGTCACAAAAGAATTGTTGATTGCACAGTTCCCATGTACCTGCATCATCGAGTCGTGATAAAGCACAAACTCGCTTTGCCTTTGAAAGAAACAACTTTTAATGTTATAATTATCAACATCATACTTTCAGCTCTTTAGCCATTGAATCGTGATTATTTTCCCCTTAAATTGAAAGTTTCAAACGTTTGGGTCGAAGTTTTATAGGTTTTGCAGGAAAAAATCAGAATGAACAGGACTGGAAATGCAGAAAGGTGCAATAATCATATAAAGCACAAAAAATGACGCTGAGTGCCAGAACAGCTCAGAAAAAGTTCAGGACACGGAATTGCATGGATTTTGACTCTGACTTGCTCATTTCAGTGATAGTGTCACAATAGCATAGTGATTCCACAGTCTTTTTTGTACCTGCATCAAGAAGGTCATGGTTATGAACCAAAACGCTTTGCAGAGCGAGAAACTCAAAAAAGACACAACAACATGCTGCATGACAAAAATCAACGAAAAAGGCTCAGTACACATGAAATTCATTCTAAACTACTCATTCCAGTGAGTGTGTCACAAAAGAATTGTTGATTGCACAGTTCCCATGAACCTAAAACATAGAGTTGTGATAAAGCACAAACTCGCTTTGCCTTTGAAAGAAACACCTTTTAATGTTTTAATATTCAACATCATACTTTCAGCTCTTTAGCCACTCATTCGTGATTGTTCTCCCTTGAATTTGAAAGTTTCTAAGGTTTTGGGGTCTAAATATCACGTTTGCAGTAATGAGCTAAATAGGACTGGAAATGCAGAAAGGTGCAATGATCATATAAAGCACAAAATATGACGCTGAGTGCCAAAACAGCTCAGAAAAAGTTCAGGACACGGAATTGCCTAGATTTTGACTCTGACTTGCTCATCTCAGTAATAGTGTCACAATAGCATAGTGATTCTACCGTATTTTTTGTACCTGCATCAGAAGGTCATGGTTATGAACCAAAACGCTTTGCAGAGCGAGAAACTCAAAAGAGACAAAAAAGACACAACGACAACATGCTGCATGACAAAACACAACGAAAAAGGCCCCGTACACATGAAATTCATTCTAAACTACTCATTCCAGTGAGTGTGTCACAAAAGAATTGTTGATTGCACAGTTCCCATGTACCTGCATCATCGAGTCGTGATAAAGCACAAACTCGCTTTGCCTTTGAAAGAAACACCTATTAAATATTCAACATCATACTATCAGCGCTTAAGCCACTCATTCGTGATTGTTCTCCCTTGAATTTGAAAGTTTCTAAGGTTTTGGGGTCTAAATATCACGTTTGCAGGAATGAGCTTAATAGGACTGGAAATGCAGAAAGGTGCAATGATCATATAAAGCACAAAATATGACGCTGAGTGCCAAAACAGCTCAGAAAAAGTTCAGGACACGGAATTGCATGGATTTTGACTCTGACTTGCTCATTTCAGTAATAGAGTCACAATAGCATAGTGATTCCACAGTCTTTTTTGTACCTGCATCAGAAGGTCATGGTTATGAACCAAAACGCTTTGCAGAGCGAGAAACTCAAAAAAGACCAAAAAAGACACAACGACAACATGCTGCATGACAAAACACAACGAAAAAGGCCCCGTACACATGAAATTCATTCTAAACTACTCATTCCAGTGAGTGTGTCACAAAAGAATTGTTGATTGCACAGTTCCCATGAACCTAAATCATAGAGTCGTGATAAAGCACAAACTCGCTTTGCCTTTGAAAGAAACACCTTTTAATGTTATAATTATCAACAACATACTTTCAGCTCTTTAGCCACTCATTCGTCATTTTTTTCACCTTGAATTTGAAAGTTTCAGACTTTTGGGTCGAAGTTTTATAGCTTTTGCAGGAAAAAAACAGAATTGGACTGGAAATGCAGAAAGGTGCAATGATCATATAAAGCACAAAAAATGACGCTGAGTGCCAAAACAGCTCAGAAAAAGTTCAGGACACGGAATTGCCTAGATTTTGACTCTGACTTGCTCATTTCAGTAAAAGTGTCGCAAAAGCACAGTGATTCCACAGTCTTTTTTGTACCTGCATCAGAAGGTTATTGTTATGAACCAAAACGCTTTGCAGAGCGAGAAACTCAAAAAAGACACAACGACAACATGCTGCATGACAAAACACAACGAAAAAGGCTCCGTACACATGAAATTCATTCTAAACTAATCATTCCAGTGAGTGTGTCACAAAAGAATTGTTGATTGCACAGTTCCCATGTACCTGCATCATAGAGTCGTGATAAAGCACAAACTTGCTTGATTTTGAAAGAAACACCTTTTAAATATTCAACATCATACTATCAGCGCTTAAGCCACTCATTCGTGATTGTTCTCCCTTGAATTTGAAAGTTTCTAAGGTTTTGGGGTCTAAATATCACGTTTGCAGGAAAAAATCAGAATTGGACTGGAAATGCAGAAAGGTGCAATGATCATATAAAGCACAAAAAATGACGCTGAGTGCCAGAACAGCTCAGAAAAAGTTCAGGACACGGAATTGCATGGATTTTGACTCTGACTTGCTCATTTCAGTAATAGTGTCACAATAGCATAGTGATTCCACAGTCTTTTTTGTACCTGCATCAGAAGGTCATGGTTATGAACCAAAACGCTTTGCAGAGCGAGAAATTCAAGAACACAACGACAACATGCTGCATGACAAAACACAACGAAAAAGGCTCCGTACACATGAAATTCATTCTAAACTACTCATTCCAGTGAGTGTGTCACAAAAGAATTGTTGATTGCACAGTTCCCATGAACCTAAATCATAGAGTCGTATTAAAGCACAAACTCGCTTGATTTTGAAAGAAACACCTTTTAAATATTCAACATCATACTATCAGCGCTTTAGCCACTCATTCGTGATTGTTCTCCCTTGAATTTGAAATTTTCTAAGGTTTTGGGGTCTAAATATCACGTTTGCAGGAATGAGCTAAATAGGACTGGAAATGCAGAAAGGTGCAATGATCATATAAAGCACAAAAAATGACGCTGAGTGCAAAAACAGCTCAGAAAAAGTTCAGGACACGGAATTGCATGGATTTTGACTCTGACTTGCTCATTTCAGTAATAGAGTCACAATAGCATAGTGATTCCACAGTCTTTTTTGTACCTGCATCAGAAGGTCATGGTTATGAACCAAAACGCTTTGCAGAGCGAGAAACTCAAAAAAGACAAAAAAGACACAACGACAACATGCTGCATGACAAAACACAACGAAAAAGGCTCCGTACACATGAAATTCATTCTAAACTACTCATTCCAGTGAGTGTGTCACAAAAGAATTGTTGATTGCACAGTTCCCATGAACCTGCATCATCGAGTCGTGATAAAGCACAAACTCGCTTTGCCTTTGAAAGAAACACCTTTTAATGTTATAATTATCATCATCATACTTTCAGCTCTTTAGCCACTCAATCGTGATTATTTTCCCATTAAATTGAAAGTTTCAAACGTTTGGGTCGAAGTTTTTTAGCTTTTGCAGGAAAAAATCAGAATGAATAGGACTGGAAATGCAGAAAGGTGCAATGATCATATAAAGCACAAAAAATGACGCTGAGTGCCAAAACAGCTCAGAAAAAGTTCAGGACACGGAATTGCATGGATTTTGACTCTGACTTGCTCATTTCAGTAATAGATTCACAATAGCATAGTGATTCCACAGTCTTTTTTGTACCTGCATCAGAAGGTCATGGTTATGAACCAAAACGCTTTGCAGAGCGAGAAACTCAAAAAAGACACAACGACAACATGCTGCATGACAAAACACAACGAAAAAGGCCCCGTACACATGAAATTCATTCTAAACTACTCATTCCAGTGAGTGTGTCACAAAAGAATTGTTGATTGCACAGTTCCCATGTACCTGCATCATCGAGTCGTGATAAAGCACAAACTCGCTTTGCCTTTGAAAGAAACAACTTTTAATGTTATAATTATCAACATCATACTTTCAGCTCTTTAGCCATTGAATCGTGATTATTTTCCCCTTAAATTGAAAGTTTCAAACGTTTGGGTCGAAGTTTTATAGGTTTTGCAGGAAAAAATCAGAATGAACAGGACTGGAAATGCAGAAAGGTGCAATAATCATATAAAGCACAAAAAATGACGCTGAGTGCCAGAACAGCTCAGAAAAAGTTCAGGACACGGAATTGCATGGATTTTGACTCTGACTTGCTCATTTCAGTGATAGTGTCACAATAGCATAGTGATTCCACAGTCTTTTTTGTACCTGCATCAAGAAGGTCATGGTTATGAACCAAAACGCTTTGCAGAGCGAGAAACTCAAAAAAGACACAACAACATGCTGCATGACAAAAATCAACGAAAAAGGCTCAGTACACATGAAATTCATTCTAAACTACTCATTCCAGTGAGTGTGTCACAAAAGAATTGTTGATTGCACAGTTCCCATGAACCTAAAACATAGAGTTGTGATAAAGCACAAACTCGCTTTGCCTTTGAAAGAAACACCTTTTAATGTTTTAATATTCAACATCATACTTTCAGCTCTTTAGCCACTCATTCGTGATTGTTCTCCCTTGAATTTGAAAGTTTCTAAGGTTTTGGGGTCTAAATATCACGTTTGCAGTAATGAGCTAAATAGGACTGGAAATGCAGAAAGGTGCAATGATCATATAAAGCACAAAATATGACGCTGAGTGCCAAAACAGCTCAGAAAAAGTTCAGGACACGGAATTGCCTAGATTTTGACTCTGACTTGCTCATCTCAGTAATAGTGTCACAATAGCATAGTGATTCTACCGTATTTTTTGTACCTGCATCAGAAGGTTATTGTTATGAACCAAAACGCTTTGCAGAGCGAGAAACTCAAAAGAGACAAAAAAGACACAACGACAACATGCTGCATGACAAAACACAACGAAAAAGGCCCCGTACACATGAAATTCATTCTAAACTACTCATTCCAGTGAGTGTGTCACAAAAGAATTGTTGATTGCACAGTTCCCATGTACCTGCATCATCGAGTCGTGATAAAGCACAAACTCGCTTTGCCTTTGAAAGAAACACCTATTAAATATTCAACATCATACTATCAGCGCTTAAGCCACTCATTCGTGATTGTTCTCCCTTGAATTTGAAAGTTTCTAAGGTTTTGGGGTCTAAATATCACGTTTGCAGGAATGAGCTTAATAGGACTGGAAATGCAGAAAGGTGCAATGATCATATAAAGCACAAAATATGACGCTGAGTGCCAAAACAGCTCAGAAAAAGTTCAGGACACGGAATTGCATGGATTTTGACTCTGACTTGCTCATTTCAGTAATAGAGTCACAATAGCATAGTGATTCCACAGT
Source organism: Halichoeres trimaculatus (assembly GCF_033239565.1). Taxonomy (NCBI): domain Eukaryota; kingdom Metazoa; phylum Chordata; class Actinopteri; order Labriformes; family Labridae; genus Halichoeres; species Halichoeres trimaculatus. The sequence continues at coordinate 2,222,928 of NW_027437198.1, read as the reverse complement.
CTTTTTTGTACCTGCATCAGAAGGTCATGGTTATGAACCAAAACGCTTTGCAGAGCGAGAAACTCAAAAAAGACACAACGACAACATGCTGCATGACAAAACACAACGAAAAAGGCTCCGTACACATGAAATTCATTCTAAACTACTCATTCCAGTGAGTGTGTCACAAAAGAATTGTTGATTGCACAGTTCCCATGAACCTAAATCATAGAGTCGTGATAAAGCACAAACTCGCTTTGCCTTTGAAAGAAACACCTTTTAATGTTTTAATATTCAACATCATACTTTCAGCTCTTTAGCCACTCATTCGTGATTGTTCTCCCTTGAATTTGAAAGTTTCTAAGGTTTTGGGGTCTAAATATCACGTTTGCAGGAAAAAATCAGAATTGGACTGGAAATGCAGAAAGGTGCAATGATCATATAAAGCACAAAAAATGACGCTGAGTGCCAAAACAGCTCAGAAAAAGCTCAGGACACGGAATTGCATGGATTTTGACTCTGACTTGCTCATTTCAGTGATAGTGTCGCAATAGCATAGTGATTCCACAGTCTTTTTTGTACCTGCATCAGAAGGTCATGGTTATGAACCAAAACGCTTTGCAGAGCGAGAAACTCAAAAAAGACACAACGACAACATGCTGCATGACAAAACAACACCGAAAAAGGCTCAGTACACATGTATGTGCTCTGAACAACTCATTCCAGTGAGTGTGTCACAAAAGAATTGTTGATTGCACAGTTCCCATGAACCTGCAATCATAGAATAGAATAGAATAGAAAATACTTTATTCATCCCCGAGGGGAAATTCAGGAGTCACAGCAGCATTTAAGAAAACAAAAGTAAGAAAGAGTATAGAAAGTGCAAAAAGGCCCATAAGAAATTAGATGACGACATTCCGTCCACCACTCGTCCACCACTCTCCAGCCCAGCCAGTCTCCACCTCCACAGGGTCCAGGACTGAGCCTCCCCAGCAGTCTGTTCAGTCTCTGTCTCCTGGATCCTGTCTGCTCACAGCAGGCGAAGCTCCTCCGATGTGTCGCCGGCGTCCGATGTCAGCTCCATCAGCCACATCCGTGAACAGCACGATGCCGCTGGGTTAGCACGGCTAGCTCGTCCATCCCCCGGAGCTAGATCCCACGTTCCCAACAATGATGGATGGAAGGACAGGTCCACGTTGTCATCTCCCAGCTCACACCCGAGAACCGGCACGTCGTCCTCACCTCCTCCTCCTCAGCTCGAGGGAAATCATCAAGCCCTACACTAGTTAGCATTGGCATGCTACAGGCTGCTAACAGCTGAGTTCGCATGTAAACAATGCAGCCATGGTTACATGTGGGATCTCCAGACAAACACAGGAGAAAAGTAGTCAAAAATATCGCCGAAGCCACAAAAAGTTTGGTGTCCGTGACCGACAATGAACCATACAAAGTGATGATCCACTCCAAATACAAAGATGACGAAAAAGAGATGAAAAAAAATTACAAGAAACGGACAAAGACGAGAGAGAGCTGCTGCAACAGGCAGCTACTTGGGTAGCGCCTAGCAACGAGAAAAAAAAAAAAAAAAAAAAAAAAAATTGCAATCATAGAGTCGTGATAAAGCACAAACTCGCTCTGCTTTTGCGAGAAAAAACCTTTTAATGGCATATTATTCAAATTCATTTCTTCAGCTCTTTAGCCACTCATTCGTGATTGTTCTCCCTTGAATTTGAAAGTTTCTAAGGTTTTGGGGTCTAAATATCACGTTTGCAGGAAGGAGCTAAATAGGACTGGAAATGCAGAAAGGTGCAATGATCATATACAGCACAAAAAAATGACGCTGAGTGCCAAAGCAGCTCAGAAAAGGTTCAGGACACGGAATTACATGGACTTAGACTCTGACTTGCTCATTTCAGTGATAGTGTCACAAAAGCATAGTGATTCCACAGTCTTTACTTTTCCTGCATCAGAGCGTCATGGTAATGAACCAAAACGCTTTGCAGAGCCATATACACCAAAAAGACACAACAACAGGATCCAAGAGACAGAGATGGAGCATGACTGAAGAAGCTCAGTCCTGGACCCTGTGGAGATGGAGGCTGGCTTAACTGGAGAATGATGTACAAGCTATCATCAGCTTTTTTCTTATGGACCTTTTTGCATTTTCTCACTTTTGTTTTCTTGATTGCTGCTGTGACTTCAATTTCGTTGTACTCGTTCCAATGACAATAAGTTCTATTCTATGGTGAGAAGTCATAGTGGCAGTGAAAACATACAGACCAAGAATTGTGAGAACTTATGTGTTACAAAAAAAAAAAAAAAAAACTTAAAAGCCACAAAACATCAGAGATATCACTCCATTTTAAAATGTAAGACTTTAAACTTTGAAAATCTCTGTTTTCTAAAATAAAATTTCTTGAATTTTTTCTGTAAGAAGTCAGACTCGTACCGAAAACGTACAGAACAAAATTTTTGGGAACTTATGGATAAAAAAAATATTGAAAGCCACCACAACATCAGAGATATTATTTTTTTATTTGAGGATCCAAGACTTTAACATTAAAAATCTCTGTTTTCCACACTAATTGCTTTATTTCTTGTGTGTGAGAAGTCAAAGTGGTACAGAAAACATACAGAACAAAATTTGTGGGAACTTATGGATAAAAATAAAAATTGAAAGCCACCACAACATCAGTTACAATTTTTTTATTTGAGGATCCTAGACTTTAACGGTAAAAATCTCTGTTTTCCACACTCATTGCTTGACCCTAACCCTTACCCTAAACCCTAAACCCTAACCCTAACCCTAACCTTACCCTAACCTTACCCCAACTTTGAAAATCTCTGTTTTCTAAAATAAATTTTTTGAATTGTTTTCTTTAAGTAGTTAGACTGGTACTAAAAACATATAGAACAAAATTTGTGGGAACTTATGGATAACACAAAAATTGAAAGCCACTACATCATCAGAGATATCAATTTTTTATATGAGGATCCCAGACTTTAACATTAAAAATCTCTGTTTTCCACACTAATTGCTTGATTTCTTGTGTGTTAGAAGTCAGGGTGGTACTGAAAACATACAGATCAATATTTTTTTCAGTAAAATTGCTTGACATTTTGTCTGTGAGTAGTCTGAGTGGTAGTGAAAAGATACAGACTAAGAATTATAAGAAGTTACCCATAACAAAAAAAAAAAAAAAAAAAAATTAAAGCCACCAAAACATCACAGCTATTTTGGGATCTAAGATTTAACTTCAATCAACTTCTTTATTCAACAGAAAGTTGCTTGCTTTTTAGTGTGAGAAGTCAGAGTGGTACTGAGAGGGACAGACCAATAATTGTCAGAACTTGTATCCAAAAAAAAATTGAAAGCCACCAAAACATCAGTGATAATACTTCTTGATTTCAAAATGTTAGTCCTTGATTAAAAAGTAAAATTGCCATTTTTCAGAAAAAATGCTTGACATTTTGTCTGTGAGTAGTCAGAATGGTAGTGAAAAGATACAGACCAAGAATTTTCAGAACTTATTGATAACAAACAAAAATTAAAAGCCACCAAAACATCAGAGATATTAGTTTTTTATTTGAGGATCCCAGACTTTAACATTAAAAATCTCTGTTTTTCCACACTGATTGATTTATATCTTGTGTGTGAGAAGTCAGAGCGGTAGTGAAAACAAACAGACCAAGAATTGTAGAAACTTATTGATAACAAAAAAAATTAAAAGCCACCAAAACATCAGAGCTGTTACTTTTTTATTTTAGGATCTAAGATTTTTACTTTAAAAAACTCTTTTATTCTACAGAAAATTGCTTCCTTTTTTCTGTGAGAAGTCAGAGTGGTGCTGAAAACATACAGACCAAGAGTTGTTAGAACTTATGGATAACATGAAAACTGACAGCCACCAAAACATCAGAGATTTTTCTCCTTCATTTTATTGTGTACGACTTTAAACTTTGAAAACATTTTGTCTGTGAGTAGTCAGAGTGGTAGTGAGAACATAGCCTACAGACCAAGAATAGTCAGAACTATGGATAACAAAAAAATTAAAAGCCACCAAAACATTACAGCTATTACTCCTTTATTTTACGATCTAAGATTTTTACTTTGAAAATCTCCGTTATTCTACAATAAAATTCGACAGTAAAATTGACTGCTGGTCAGTCAAGGAGGGGAAGCTCATTTTTTCCAGCCCACATCATAAATTTGTTTATTTATTTCAACGTAAATTCTACCCTCCATTCCTACCCAAGAAAATGATCTGTGACCCTGTCGTATCAACCAGGTGTTTTTTCCAGGGATTTTACCAGTGTTCCCTCAATGCCCAGCAGAGCTAGACTGCTAAAAGGGCCTTGGCCCATCGTGTTGTGGGTGTTAGACTTGAGCAGCTTTAAACAGAAGCTCCTCTCTACACCTGCAGGCTGTAAGTGTGAGTGACAGGGGGAGAAGCTCCGCAGCTGTAGCTGTATTGGTGAAAAGAGAGAGAATCTTTAAACACAACGCCCGTCGTTTTTGAGAAAGGTAAACTCGCTTGGGATCGATAAAGCCACCGGATCAGTCCGGAACAACTGAATATAAAACTGAGAAGACGCTCCGGTGGAGGGTTATACTTCAAGATTGCTGACTGGCTCATTTCACGGTCAATCAAAAAGGGATTCGGCCTCTGACAGATCATCCAATCATCATGCAGAAGCCCAGCGTCCAGGCCAGCCCACTGTCTCATAGACCCCCAGAGACACTTAGCGTCCGAGGGCGAGACAAAGCCCAGCGTTTATCCAATGACCGTCCAGTTTTTACAGTGGAACAACCCACTCTATGCTTCCCCGCTGAAGTCAGAAGACGCCCAGCGTCCGACTGTGTTTAAGCACCGAGACGCTGCGGGGATGAACTAGGAGGAGGTTGAGCCAGTTACCTGTGATAGGTAGCTAATTCTGAACAAAAGATGAAGGAATTCTAGCGTATATTTTATCAATGAAATGTGCACACAGCAGTACATAGCACCACTTTTTTGGGGGCCATTTTAGGGGAAGCTGAGCTTCCCTTGCAGTCTTAGAGCAATTTATATATATATATATATATATATATATATATATATATATATATATATATATATATATATATACACATACACTACTCAATTAAATTCGGAAATAGAATTACAGTTTTTTTCATTTGCTTTGGTACATTTCTCAAATCTTCATTGCCAATTGCAAAAAAGTATGCATTTTTCAGAACAGTTTGTACAAATAGCAAAACACCATTGATTACCTGCAAAAGCCAGTCTCGTTCCAAAAATCCTTATTTCATCCCTCAAAAGTAAATTTCTGCGTCAATGAACATGCCAGTGCATCAGACTGATGATTCCTTGTGTCTGTGTATTGATAAAGCAATTAAAGTACTTAGTCATGTTGTCAGTATAACAGAGTACTCTGGAAGGAAGTTCTGATGTTAAACTATGCCTCAAGCTTTGTTGACAGTCAATGGAAATTGTAAGTTACATCTAAGTGTGTGTGGGAGATTGATGACAAGAGACAGATAAATATTCATATTTTTATTTTCACTGTTTGTGCTGCACTCTGTTGACCTTCCCCATCATTGTGATGAACATATAAGGACAGTCTCTTTAGGGAAAACTGTTCATGCAGTGCTGTGGGAATTACAGAGCAGTGCAGTCTTCCTACACCTCCTTATGTTTCTGTATGTAGGGCCAGAAATTCTCATCCACATCACAACAAAGATCTTCTCTTTCCACAAAAAGTCTGAATGATTGAGGACACAGTTGTTCTCCCAGCTTTTGGCTGCATCCCTTAACCAATCTTAGCCGTTGCAAGCTTATGGTTGAGAGCATGGTCCACAGGTGTGATAGACCTTTATTGTCCTTTACAAGAAATTTGTTGCCACTGTCTGTACAGAGGAAAGTACACATACATATCTGCCAGTTGATGGTTTATGCACCTTTAAACTATTTTGGTAAACTGGTTGACCATTGGTTAATCTGATGCTTTACACATTCCATTCATTAGAGAAAGTCAAGATTGACCAGGGAGCAATTTACCAATCCTGACTTAGAAAAAAACAGATTCAGAAAAAAGTTCAATGGAATTGTGTGGAAAGATGTTTGACACATTATGATAAGTTGTTCAACCATTTTGCATGTAAACTCTTATGTGATGAACTAATGACTACATGTCATGGGGAGTAAGACAATTCAACAGAGACCCATGATAATTAATTTTGATCAACATGTTACCCAGACAAATATGTCAATAAATAAATAAAATAGTCACAATGTCATAAGAGATGTTACAATTCAAAAGATTAAAAGGAATCAATAAGTTAAAAGTTGTATAAATACGGTTAATATTGTATTTCATGTATGTGTTAAAAAGGTTTAAAAGCTGTTCAAAGTACCTGAGTATCAGTTAAAAACGAGTGTAATACAAAATGTTTTCATGTATTTTACTTTGTTTTTATTGTGAAAGAGCTAAAAGGAAGTGCTGTGTACACAACCCTTGCCGTTCAGTTTTGTATTGGCTTTACTAAGAAACCGGAAGTTGGATGCGCTAGCTTGACCTGGAGAGACGCAAGCTGAATCTGCCATGTGGCTGCTATTTTTGAGTAATTTGAAGACTTTTCCGGACTTTTAGCTCAACGGTCGTCAATGAACACTCGTCTAATGCGTTTGGATTACCAATGGATAATTTCTGCCCGACGTTTGCCCTGCAGTAGGTTGTTTAGAGAACTTTGAAAGCAGTTTAGCACCGTAGCATGTCTGGAGGATGTAGCGCCGCCAACAGACTAGTTTTGCTCACTCAGCTTTCTGTGAAGACTTCTCTCTCATCATTCCGGACTGGATATGAAGATTGGTCGTTGTCAAAGTGCCAATAGACTGCTGGAAGAGTGCAAAGTGTGGATTCTAACTTTTCTTTCCTAGACATCGCTTGCTAAAGTCTATTCCCGCATTCGCTAAAGTGGGAGGATCGAGCCGCCATCTTAGGACACGATTTGGTTTCTCTTCACGTGAACTTGGACTGGAGGCTGTGAGTACTGACTGAACTACAAGCTCAGAATTATTTAATTTTGGTTTGCTCCTAGAGTGAAGCGGCCATTAAGTTTTGGGCCTCACCGCAGGCCTGCAACTATATGGTTTTCTAAACTTAGTAACCCTGCTGGTGTGAGTGTGTGTGTGTGGGCCCATTACATGGGTTATTATTTTAAGTTAAGAAACACATTATTTTAAGTTAAGAAACACATTATTTTAAGTTAAGAAACTGAGAAAAGACAGATTTCAGGAGAAATGATGATTTATGGTTTACATGTTATAATGTTTATTTTAAAAATGTCCAGTAAACTGGAAGTTTGCGTTTAACTGTAAAGTTTGATCATTTCATCTGATCTTAAGAGTGTGTGACAGTGATTTGGTTTTTCTGCATGTTAGATTGTAATAAGAGTGGGTTTTGAATATTAAAGGGACACTTTGGATTTTTTACACAGTAACATAGATGAAGCAGTATCTCTTCATTGGTTCTCAATATAATATTTGAGAACCTAGAGGCCCTTTCCTAATATAGTGGGTAAAGGTGGGCTACAAATATGACTAAAGCACCTAATAATGTAGTAAACAAAAGAGAGTTGTACATAATCATTTGCATGCATGTCCAAAAACATTTGCAACTTGTTCAAAAAATGAGAAACTGATTTGCTGCACAAGTGACACAATGATGTGAAGATTGTAGAAGTAGTTTTGAGAATTTCAATTCTGATCTGAGAAATGAACCAAAGCAACTGAGAAAAACTGCAAATATCAATAGTTGCATACGAAAAGGGTCCCAAAAAGTGGGAAGGCTCGCCTCGGTTATTTGGGGATCTTTCCCGGGATAAGTCAGTGGAAACACCACAAAATGCATGCCTTACCCAGACGAACCGAACTGGTCTGCTTGGTGGAAATGCGGCTTTAGGACCACCCTCTCATACAAATATTATTTTCTGCTGTATTTCATGCTGGTAGTGTCTGCTACACAAGATAAGACATAAGATAGATAACTGTGAGAGTAGAGGGCTTTTATTTACTTATTTATTGATATTTAATTCTATTTCCACATTTATTTTTGTATTTATTTTAACTCTATTTATTTACTTATGTATATATATTTTTTATTTTTGTTTTTATTTTCACTTTATTTTTTTATTTTTTTATATTTTGGCGGCTTTGGTCCTCCATAGTTTTCTGTCACTAACAGACACACCATACTTGACAATAATCACATCATGATAACAACATGTGCCTTGTTGTCTGTCAACAGCAATGTTAGCTCTTTGTCTTACTGTCCAGACAGGTTGGCTCAGGACGATTTTACCAGCTTCTGGCACAGACAAATGGTAGTGCAATATGAGCCCCTGACAAACAGAGCCCCTGGGGAGAGACGTTGTGGGAGGACAGGATGGAGTGAATCTGAGTGAGACCTTGTTATGAAGAGGCCAGAGTAAAAACTTACCGACATCAGATGCAAGCATATAAAAAGGTTGGCACAAAGTTACTGTTATACATGCAACATGGACAATACAAAGTTCTTTTCCTGTCCACTACATTGTATCATGCTGCCTAGGGGTGGGCCATATAGCCTCAAAAATGATATCACAATATTTTAAGGAAATTTGTGATAATGATATTCATGACGATATGGGAAAAAAACAAACAACTCATTATTAGTGGTTGCTACTTCTGAACAACAGCATTTTTATTGCACACACAGTATGGATGCCAGTTTTCCAATCATTTACTACCACTACATAAGCTTGAAATGTAAGCAAAGTAAGTAGGTCAGATCCAGAGGAAATCTTACGTTTTGGAGGAGGAAAAGTTAATCTAGCAGGCAAACGTTCATAATTCTAACAACACATTCTTTCTATAAGGACACCAATACAAAGGAGAAGGCATGGACTAAAAGTTAAGAGAGGGCAAGATGAGCTTAACATAATAACTAATCACCATGAAAGTATGTTGTCATGGGTGGGATTCCTGCTGAAACATGTGGTTCTCCTGTGATCTTGTAATCTCGGGTATCTAGCTGCTATGGGCGCTGCGCTGCGCTGCGCTGAAAGGGAGTAAGTGACCCAAATAAATTGTTAACATAACTATATATTTATATATAAATGTAGTGTTGTTCTTGGTGTTGTAAATGATATAGAGTGTAAGTATAAAGTTAGGCTTTCTCCAAGAAATTTTAGGTGTTTGATCAGTAAGTGAGAAAAGGTGCAAATGTTCACAAGCTGGTCCATGCTGGTCCGATGCTACCCTCACAGCTCAGTCAGCTTCGTCAGCTAAAGACTATGCAAATATACCGCTATGGCACAAATTCACCCTTCAAGCTGTGAGGACAACCACACCACAAAGACCATCTCTGTGTAGACCAGCTTGTGAACACTTGCATAATTTCAAACTTACAGATGTAACACCTAATACACATTTCTGGAAAGCCTGACATGATGTTTACACTTTACACCATTCATGGCCACCCACTACAACACCATGGTTATATTTTATCAATAGTTGGGTTTATAATCAACTGGAGTCACCCCTTTTTAGGCTCCCTACAGTTAACTTATCCCGTTTATGAGCAACACCGGCATTTTACCTGTGGAAATATAAATGTTTGGGTATGACAATGTTGAAGGCGACATTCCAAACCCAATGCAGCCGCCTGGAGGCTAAGAAAAAGAGGCTTTGCGTGACTAGATTAATATTTATATCCTTGAATTAGATATGACACCAAGAATGCTTTTAACTGTTCACTGTTATTCTGCCAATCTATAAAATACTTCACTATGAAAGAGTAGCAGGAGCTGTCAGCTGATTTCTACGTTTAAAAAATGTTTCCTCGAACGGTTTACCTAAAAAAATGTGTAAATAGAGAGGCTGTTACAAGTTTTTAATGCACTCCCATGTTCACGATAAAGTCTCCGCAGACAACATTCAGACAACGCTGGATCAAACTTTTAGAACGGATTTTTATTTTAAGGAAGCGGTATTGATTACAGGATTTACCGTGAAGATAATTTATATGATAATATTGTAAGGATCAATATATTGATCCTTACATTGTTATCATATAAACGTGAACTGTGTGCTGAAGTTCAGTTTCAATTTCATAACAAAGGACGTTCATTTACATGACATCACAACCTATATGTTCGTCTTTTGGTACGAATTATCATAAAGCTCCGGTCTACCCGTGCAACCCGTGTAATACTGAAAAAAGGGAAAAGTTTTACGTCACATCCGTCTCACATTGGAGCTGGCTTCCCATTCACGTTGGAGCAGCCGTTGGTCGGCTGAGAGTGGAGGTCTGCAGCTGGACCCCTCTCAATTCATTCGTAAGATCCGTCACCTACATTCTGGTCCCTAATTATCACAATTAATCATCTGTAATAATTACAATACATGCCAAACAATGGACCACAAGAATACATATACACCAGAAATATAAAAGTCCAAGGAAATGAAGAGTTTCTCAGGTTTTTTTCTTTTTTCAGGCCAGAGATCACTAGCACTTAGCCTAGCGTTGAGAGTGATCTTTAACACCACTCTTTTGTCCAGAGGCTTTGCCTGACGGGCTCGATGACAAAAAAGACGATAATCAAAGTCTGGTGTCTTTGGTTTATTTTAGTATAAATCCAGAACGTATGATTGAAAAGGCGAACTAAAAGTGCAAAAATCCAACTCCAAAAGCGATCTCAACGGATGCAGAAAGGGCAAAAAAAAATGCATATAACAGAACTCAAATATGAAAAGGGAAATCCAAAATACTTAGTAAGTTCCAATAAGAGCTCTGAAACGATACGCAGGGCTTGAAGACCTCCGGCATAGTGCAGGAAATCTGGCGCAGACAAACCTGCCTGATTGTGAAAATTCTGCAGGTCGGTCTGGCCGCCCTTCGTTGACCAACAATTTCACTCTATGGAGTTCCGAATGAACCTGTCAGGAAAGAGAGGCGGGAGCTGCAGGGGAGCAGCCAATTGGTCCGTCTTGCGGACCAATCAGGATTTCACAAACAAGCAGCAGCGGCCCAAATCTGCCACGTCATACAGTGGCTTGATGCGTATCGATCTATGATGAGTGTGACTGGCAGAACGATCGTCCAATATGCAACTGTCCATCCGATTTGTCAGATTAATGTGCTTCGTGAAGAGAGTAATTAATGACGGAGAGCAGAGGCGGAGTAGCACCCACCTGTAATGAAGGCAGTGATATTGAGAGATGTTTGTGGACAACGAAGAAGCTTTTACAATCCAATCCAATCCAACTTTATTTGTTAAGCACTTTAAAAAACAACCATAGTTAAAACAAAGTGCTGTACAAGAGAGTGAATAACATACAAGATAAAGGAATAGACATAAAACATAAGTAAAATGAATATGTCAAGGACAAGGAGCAATATAAAAGACATAAAACAAATTAGAATGAATAGAAACACCGAAGAAGATAAATAAAATTGATAAAAATAAATAAAACAATCGCTGGCTACTGTGCTTCAAAGGCCAGGGAGAAGAAGTGGGTCTTAAGAAGGGATTTAAAAACAGGCTGAGACGGGGCCTGTTTAATGCTATGAGGCAGCCCGTTCCAGAGTTTTGGGGCTGCGACAGCAAAGGCACGGTCCCCTCTGAGCTTCCGCTTGGTCTAAGGGACCTTCAGGAGAAGCTGATCGGCTGACCTGAGACAACGGGAAGGTGAGCTTTTGAAGGCTTCAGAGAGCAAGCTTACCACAGAATCCGGATACCCGCTCGAAAACTGCGCTGACGGCGAGTCTGTCATCACGTAATCGGGCGCGCATGGATGTATTTTTCATCCTTGTGAATTTCAGCTGTAGCGGGTAAAACCGTAACTCCTACTAGTGACTTCGGCGGGTTGAATTATTTAATTGTAGTTTTCTGAAACGGCATCTGAAATACTAAACCCATTGCAGTATGAGACTATGACACTACAACTCCCACGAGCACTGTCTGCACAAAGTGTTTGCTCAATGGTCCATTCGCAAAGTCTTCTACTGACAGGCGCCCAGATGTGCTCGTCTCCAGTCTCCGTCTTAGACACCGTGACAGCTCCCGGTGTGTAGCTCCTGGTAACGTGATTTAAAACTTCACTCGCGTCTTATTTGCTCTCTATGGTAAATGGATTCCTGGATTTAAGTCACGATCTAGCGCCAAAAATTCCGTGACTTTTTAAAAGTGAGGACATTTATCAGATGAAGCTCGTTTAAGCTCACACTGCACCGATCTCACCAGCAACACTCACCTAGAGCAGAGGAGGGGAGGAGGAGAGGAGAGGAACACACATAGAGAAGAGATAAAGCCTAAAGTGATACTTCGGGATGGAAGTTGGGTCCTATCGCAAGGTTTAGGGCAGAAATTACCCCCACAGCAGTGTTTTTTGTGCAGCAGAAGCCCAGAGCGCTCGCACCAAACACCCCCTCCCTGCTCGTCTGATGGTTTCCTCTGCACTCAGACAGACCAAAAACACAAATAAAGGGACTCCCACTGAAAAAATCTGATATCGGTCTGCATTCACGCTTTATTCAGAGAATTTTCAGTGCATTACTTTCACACAAAAACACCGCTAAATAAGGCTCTAGTTCTCATCGTGTTGTAAAACGGCGCTACCTCCACTGCAGAGCCACAGCTGGCTACGAGGCACTCACCGCTTCGTGTATCTGTCCACGCGCAGCATGCCAGATATTAACAAACCCAGGTAGTTTGCCAGGACGAATTATGCAATAACAACGTAAAGATGAGTGATTATGAGAGCGAGGATGACCTGCCGTTCACTTTGCATTCCATTCCCATATTGGTTATATCTATATCTTGCATGTCTTTTTGAAAAAAAATCTGAAATTATAAGCTCAGGTTCTTTCACTCTCCTTGTTTCAAGGAAGATGTCTTCTAATGTTTACCTTTGATTTCTATTTTAATACTGGTCTTTCAACCAACATTAAAAGGAGATATGCCTTTTTATGTTGCTGTTGCACTTTAAGTTGATTTTTGGTTCATTGTTAAATTTTAAAGGAAGGAGATATGCCTATATATTGCACTTTAAATTGTTTTACATTAATAACTATGTTTTAAAAAAGATATGCCTTGTGCACTACTTTCATATATATTTAATTTAATAATTTAAGTGTTTAATAAACGGACAAAACTTGTTTATTTTATTTTATTTTTTTTGCTTTTTGCTGATCCGAAAATTGATCCTATCCATGACTGTTGATCCGAGGAACGATCCGTTGCACCACTAGTTCAGTTATATTCTGCTTTTAAATGATTTCCCTCCCCGCAGTCTACTTTCACAAATCATGATCCGTCCATGTCACCATAAGAGGGGATTTTCTTCAATAGAGTGGGGATGTTCTGAGAAAAACTTATGTGTATTTATTTACTATCTAAATTTCAAAATGATCAGAGTATTAACTTCGAAGAGCAGGTTTTCCGCGCGTCAGTCACATCATTAATAATCTGCAGGTGAACAGAAAAGGGTCCTGGCTTTGGAAATGTTTGAGTCAAAGATCTTAATCAAACTCCTGAAAGGTGACTGATAGAAAACAGAGGATTGGAGGAAAGGGATTTGAACGTTTACTGACGAGAGGTCTAGTTTATATCAACCTGTTTGGGCTGTTGATACAGACCATAAGGAACACGTGTCCAACAAAGTGCTGGGTGTCAAAGACACACAAGAACGTTTTATGACATTTAGGTTTACGTTGTCTCGTTAGTGAACTGTTAAAGCACGCTGCACACACGCGGAGTCTGCGCTTGCTGCTGTATAAATGTAACAGACGGTATAGCGGGGGAGAAAAATTCAAATTTTTCAGTTTTTAAATGGTCCACAAGAAAAAAATTGAATTAATCGATATAATCAATATATTGCCCAGGCCTATCATGCAAACTGTTTTGAACACTTTAAGATCTATTGTTTTTGCTTTGATTCATACCTTGTGGGAAAGGCAAAGCCAACGCAGTGTTCTAATAAAGTTTTGATCTTTCAGGTGGCTTGATATATTGCAGAGGTCAAATTATTTACTGAGTAACATCATAGAAAATGCCCCATCTCAGATCTGACAGTAGTTCAATCAGGAGAGACTTATACAACAGAAAAAGTAATGAACAAATGAATGATTGACCATGAATGAATAAATGCATGCAAATGAAGTTTGGCGGTTAGAACCCATCAAGCGTTGAGCAAAATAATCAATGTAGGGGGTACAATGGCGTTATGAATTATGATATCACCCGTAAGAATACTTACCTTAGGGGGAGTCTGATATTCTAGATAAAAGCAAAGAGAAGGCATAGAAATAATGTTAAATAATACAAATAATTGGGGTAAGTGAAGATAGACAGGAAATATGATGATTAGAACTCAACCTCTAATGTAAGTAATGACAGAGGTGAGAGGTCTGACATCCTTGGATGTGAGCAATGACAGTGGAGAGAGGGGCGACGACCTTTGATGTGAGCAATGACAGAGGTGAGATGCCCCACGACCTTTGATGTGAGCAGTGACAGAGATGAGAGGTCCGAAGACCTTTGATGTGGGCGATGACTGAGGTGGGACGCTAGATGACCTTTGATTTGAGCAATGACACTAAGCCAAAGTCCGACGACTGCTATGTCAGCAATGGCCTAAGCCTAGGTCCAATAACTGCTATGTCAGCAATGACACTAAACTAAGGTCCAACGACCATTTGTCAGCAGTGACGGTGTGCAGAAGTCCGACGACCATTTGTGACAGAAGTGACAGTGTGCAGAGGTCCGACTACCTTTGTGTCAGCAACGACAGTGTGCAGAAGCCCCACAACCATATGAAAGGCAGTAATGACAGTATGCCAGGGTCCGACGACCTTTTGAGTCAGCACTGACAGTGTGCAGGAGCCCCAGAATCATATGAAAAGTTAGCAATGTCCTGAATTTTGCAGCTGTGAATTAATAGTGATAAATGAGATAACTTAGTGACCCAATGTGAATCCGCCCACCACCAGTTGTATGTTTTGAATGTTTTAACATTTAATACTCACATACCGGAAACTTTAGTGCTTTAGGTGCTGTTCTTTTTTGCATAATCTCTTGAGCAGTTGCCATTCCTTGTTCTAGGGGTCAATTCTCTTCATGTATGTTTTGTAATGGGAGCAGGAGTAAGATGGAGTAGTAGGAATAGAAAGTCTTGTATCTTGTATGATACAGAAGTTTAGTTTTCCAAAAGGATTCATTTGTTTTGTTTTGTTTTGAGTGCATGAGAAGTATGTGTGTAAGTTTTGTCTCTCCTTGTATCTTGTTATCCCTCCTCCTTGTTTTTCTTTTTTCTTCTCTCTTTCTCTGTTTCATTTTCTCTCTCTGCTCTTTTCACAGCTCAGTCAGCCAGTTCTGTGAATAATCCATCTTGATGTATGGTAGAAATCTTCGTTTCGTCTCATGGAATGTCAAAGGAATGAATAATGTCGTCAAAGTCAACAAGGTAATATCACACCTGCAACACCTAAAGGGAGATCTGTGCTTCTTACAAGAAACTCACCTTCGCAGTTCTGAAATATCTTGTGTAAAAAGGGCTTGGATGGGTCACTTATTCCACTCTGGGTTTACTGAGAGAGTAAGGGGTGCTTGCAATTGTTATACAACTCCTTCGAAACCTCTGTTACTATATCTGATCCTAACGGACATGTTGTTATAGTCTCTGACAAACCACCCTGTAGTCCTGGCTTCAGTGTATGCTCCCACTTGGGATGATGAAAAATTTATATCTTTTTTTTTTCTTCTTTACTTAATCTTTAAGACCACCTTATCATTATTGGGGGGGGGGATTTTAATCTGGTACAGGACACTACACTTGATAGATCATCTGCTAAACATATCGCTCAAACTAAATGAGCTACCACCTTAAAATTTCATACAGACCATTTGGGATTGTCTGACCCTTGGAGAACTAGGTTTCCTTACAATAAAGAATTTTCCTTCTTTTCTCATGTGCACCATAGCTTCTCACGAATAGATTTCTTCCTACTGGATAATAAACTGTTGCACAGTACTGTTGCCTGTGAATATCATAGTATAGTCATCTCTGATCATGCCCGTGCATCATTAGACATTACTTTCTCCCTCTGCAGACCTCACAAATTCTGGAAATTTAAGTCACAGTTGCTCTCTGAAGCTAAATTTAAAGAATTTCTCATTGAGGAAATCAATTTCTTCTTTAACAATTACAATAAGTGACATGCCTGATATCAGCAGTGATATACTGTGGGATTGTTTGAGATTGAAGTTGACAGTGTGAGAATTGAACACATGTTAAAACCTGACTAGTGTATTATTCCCCCATGTGAAAGTCTGACTGAGTGTATGACCAAGGGATTTATATTGGGGGCAATAAGGCCGACGGGGAATAGCTTTAACCGTAGGGGGTCAGTTTGAGAAAGGGTAAACCCCCACAGGAGTTTGGACATGTGTTTTTTTGAATCTTAACAAATGTTCATTGACATGGGTGCAGTGCAGCTGTCCTGTGGAATATTTATCACCTCAGCTCAAACTGTATAAAAGCCAAGACTCTCTGTTGGGAGAGAACACCTAGCAGAGGTCTTCTCTCCATGCTGCATGTGAATTAAAGGAAATGATTCATCACACTGTTATTTTGTAATCTTTAACATTATTTTGAGTGCAACAGGAAAAATTTCCCCAGCAACAGAACTATCCGATGAAATCCGTATTTTAGACGCTCAATACGCCTCTAATCCCTCAGCTGCATTATACAAAAAGAGATTACAGCTACAGTCTCAATGTGAATTGTTATCAACCAGCAAAGTTGAGATTCAGCTTTTACAAACAAAGCAACGCTTCTTTGAACAAGTTGATAAACTTGGCAAACTATTAGCATATCAAGCCCGCTCTGCAACTGCCTCTAAACTCATACCTAACATAGCATCCCCAGCTGGGTTGGTTACAACAGATCCTAGGGTAATTTGTAATACTTTCTCTAAATATTATTCAACACTCTGCTCGTCTGAAATCTCCTTCCACAACTGGTCAGAGCCAAACCCCCTAGACTACTTTACATTCCCTCAAGTAGACAACAATGTATTTAGTAATCTGGGAGCCCCCATAACAGTTGCCGAGGTCCAAGAAGCTATTGGGTCTTTACAAAGCTCCAAATCCCCTGGACTAGGGATGGGTATCGTTAAGATTTTTATGAATCCGATTCCGATTCCAATTCTGCTGATCAATTCTGGTGCCAAACGATTCCTTATCACGATTCCAAAATAGTAAAAAAAAATAGAAGGTCAATAGTTTATTTAACTAATGTAGCTTTATTCCTTTACCTTTTGGAAAATTGTAAACAAAAATACAGTGTGCTGGAATACTATACTGCAGTGCATGCACTGTAAAAAAATAAATGTTGAGAAATAAAGTGCATTCAGTAAATAATAGCTGCTTACTATTAGTAGATACCCCTGAGAAATAAACTGAAATAAAAATAAAGTGCATACCGTGGTGCACTGTACATTTTGCACACAAGTCATGTCTTAGCAGCAATGAGGTTAACATGAGAAATAAAAATTAAGTGCATCTGTGGTGCACATTCATGCACATCATGTCCAAGCAGAACTGAGGGTAAAATGCATCTTCAAGTCTATTTAGTGCATTTTAGCTGTCTACAATCAAAAACCAAAACCATAAAAAAAACTACAAAAGTTTATGTCAAAGTGTCCACCTCAACAATTCTTGTTAAGAAAAATCAGCTTATCAGCTTTTTCTGGTAGTATGCGTGATCTCTCTGGGCAAATGGTGTCTCCAGCTGTGGAGAAAACCCTCTCACTAGGGGCTGAGGATGCCTGTACACACAAATACGGAAAAGCCACATTGATAGAGAAGGGTACATGACTCTGTTGTTCCACCACCAGTCAGTAGGGTCATCAGACATCAGTAATGGTGGTACCTCTTGGTACATCTTCAGCTCTGTCTCAATTTGGTGCTGGATGGATGTGGTTCTGTTTGTCAGGATCTGGGTTTTCAGGTTGTCGTCATGAGCAAAAAGCTCCTCCAGTGGAGACTTTCTTGCCCTCTTGCAGGGAGGTGGCATATTCTCCTCTCCTTCTCCTCTCTCACTCTGCTCTCCTTCTTTTTCCCTTATCTCTTGTTCATCCTCTCCCTCTGACACAATCACATCACCTTCTCCACCGTGCTGCTCTGTTGCCTTCTCAGACTCTGTTGACTTTCCTGCGATCATCTTCTCCTTGACCCGCTCCCATACAGTGCTGTCCTCTACAGTGTGTTTGAAACGTGGGTCAACTGCAGTCGCCTCTTCAAGAAAACTTCTAATGACATCATATTGGTACCGCTTTGACATGTTTCCCCAGACAGCCTGCTTAAGGGTGGATGCAAAAACAGTGTCCTCTTCTTTCACAGTAAAATGCATCTCGAGTTTCTTCAGAATTGGCAGGATCTGACTGCATGTAGGACTTGTTTCGGATGAAACACAGAGTGTGGATGTGTATAACACTTTCATCAGATTTATGAACTCTTCTGCCTTTCTGAAGTCTTCATCTGTCAGTCGAACAAGCCGGTCCCTCTCCAATGGCTTCTTCAGACGCTGATCATGGTAGGCTGCCTGAATTGCAGGAAATTGCTCGAGGAATCGTTCCATCATCATGTAGAGGGAGTTCCAACGCGTCCTAACATCAAGGATCAGGGCGTGCTGAGGCAGATCTACAGTATAACACAAACAGAAAATCAAAGGAAAAGGATCTATTATTGTTCTGCAATAATTTATTAGCCGTTCTGCAAGACAAACTCTGAGGGATACTTACTGAGGATTTTTTGTTTCTCTTGGAGCACAATCTTTGCCATGAATGACCTCTTCATCCAGACCACAACATCTCTGATCTTGGCTGTCAAATTGGCCCCTGATGGGACAGAGTACACACTTTGTGCTCCCAGATTTAGTATATGTGCAAAAAAGGCTAGCTTTATGAGCTGTAGCCTTTGTATTGCCACATTCATGTTTGTTGCATTGTCAACAGTGAGAGCTGTGATTTTGTTGATTATTCCAAATTCCTGCAAAATGTCACTAATCTCTTGAGCCACTGCTGGTCCTGTTTGTGATTTATAGACTGCTTTTGTTCTGAGGACTTTTTGTGTCATCTTTCCCTCAACAACATAGTGTGCTGTCTCTGTAAGGTAATGATCTTTGGTCAAGCGTGTCCAGCCATCACTGGTTATGGCAACTTTGCTGACATCATTGGGCTCAGATATAATGTTTGACTTTTCCACCTTGTACCAGGCAGGAATTAAATGATTTGCCAAAATATCTCTGGAGGGAGGTGTGTAGTTTGCATTCAGGGCACTGATCATCTCCTTGCAAAGAAAAATCCAACATAACAGTAGCTGTCATTATACAATACATCAGTACCAATTTTTTTTATTTAATTCTACAAACTTAGGCCTTGTCCATTTCCAACCCAAATCACACTGTTGTGCTGTTAGGAAATCAGTAATACAGCGTTGCAGTGGCAGAAATACACAAATGCACAAGCTGAAAATATTTATAATGAATACAGAATGTCTGCATTGTGTTAATTTTATTGTATAGATTCATCTTAATTTAATTCTATACAAATTCAACCGTTTTATGGTTTGCGTGTCATTGACGTTTGCAGGGAAATATAAGTCTACACAAGACGAAATACAGTATTTTTGCCACAGGATTTAGGATGGAAATATGTGACGTTACATTGTTTAACTTACCTGAATGATGGAGACTCGACGACCGAGAAAGGATGTAGTCCTTTCACTACAAACTTGGTTACCACACGGTGACACTCCTCAGTTTTCTCTTTTGTCAGCCTTTTTTTCGCCAATGTGAACGGTGTCTCTTTAGGGGCTGCTGGCAAGGTGCTAACGCTTGTAGCAACATTAGCACTGGCTGTGTCGGTCCGCATAAGATTGAACACTGTACAGTCTTTCAGCTCAATGCCATGTAGTCGTAAATGTTTCGTCAGATTTGACGTGCAGCCTGTCTTGCAGCTAATAAGCTTGTGGCATATGTTGCACTTTCCCTTTTCATCTCTTTGTCTTTCAAAATGAAGCCACACTTTAGAGCGTTTACCATGGTCCATGGTTAGCAAAGTTTCTCTGGTGTTTTTTTTCCTTTATGTGACTACGTCACACACTCACGCTGAACGTGTGACCTAGTCACGTAACAGACAGGTCTCCCAGTGCCTGCTCGCTGAGGTTTCCTGGCAGACACGCAGCCTTTGTAAAATAAGGTATGTCCATCCAAGAACCGAAAAGCAGAACCGAAAGTAAATATTTTTTATGGGTACCAGGTACCCACCTTTTTTTATTCGGTTCCTACTCAGAACCGAATTTCGGTATCCAACCCTACCCTGGACCAGACGTATACTCCACAGAATTTTTCAAAACCTTTTCCAGAAAACTAGCTACCATCCTAGTAAGGGTATTTAATGATGCATTTGCAAGAGGGAAACTTCCTTCTACATTCTCAGAAGCGTCAATAATAGAGGTAGACCCATATATCGGCCGGCCGATATATCGGGCCGATATTTGGACATTTGTCTCTATCGGCCATCGGCCGTATATTCTTTTAAAAAGCCGATTTTTGATCCGTTGTATAAAATGACGCAATTTTTGATCAGGCACAAAAAAGATGAGCACCTCAAACTTGTGGAACCACTTGGATACATTACATACTTTTGTTCAAATTATATTAATAAGTTTAAATTTCTTTTTTGACATTTTAAGAAGAGTGTGAATGTTTACTACTGCTTGTTACATTGTGTGTTTACTCAGACAAAATATTTCATTGTTTTTTAAGCTGAATACATGTTCAGAGGACTGGACACGACTTGTTGTAATAGATTTCTTTTAGTTGCTCAGAAATTGCTGCGTTTCACAAAAATGTGATAAATATATATTTATTTAACAATCGGCCTGAATATCAAATTGGAAAAATCGGCTGCCCAAATTTGGAAAGCATCGGCATCGGCATCGGCCCCCAAAAAACCCATATCGGTCGACCTCTAGTCAATAACCTTGTTACTTAAGAAGGATAAAAATCCTCTCCACTGCAGCAGCTATAGGCCCATCTCCCTCCTAAATGTTGACTCTCAAATTTTGTCCAAAGTGCTCGCCACTCGTCTCCTGAAGGTCACCCCAACACTAACAAACCCGCACCAGACCAGTTTCGTCTCTGGTCGACAATCTTTTTCAGTAATACTAGAAGGTTATTCAACATCATCTGCTCTTCTTTAAACTCCATCCCGGCTGAAATCATCCTATCTCTAGATGCCAAAAAGGCTTTTGATCGGGTCGAGTGGAGCTACTTGTTCCATATTCTAAGTAAATTCAGTTTTGACTCCAACTTCATACCATGGATTAAGCTTCTTTACACTTCCCCTGTGGCTAGGATTTATATTAACGGCATGAAAATAGAATTCATTTTCTTTATCCCGGGGCACTCGTCAGAGATGCCTGCTTTCCCCATCTCTGTTTGCTCTAGCTGTCAAGCCCTTAGCCGTATGGCTTCGTTATGAAGATAAATTTGAAGGGATTTTCTCAATTTGGCTTATCTCTTTATGCAGATGACCTTCTGCTTTACATCACCAATCCAACTTCATCACTTCTAGAACAATTTATGAAATTATCTGGCTATAAAATTAATCTACATAAAAGCGAGTACCTTCCAATTAACTCCACTGCAGAGAGCCTCCCTCTCGCCCGCTTTCTTTTTAGGAAAGTGACCCAAGGATTAAAATATCTTGGTGTTCTTGTAACAAAACCATTCCCCGAATTTTTAGCAAAAAACTTTCAATCTTTACTTGAGCGCTGCAGATCAGATCAGATCCGACTAGGTGGTCCACTATCCCTTTATCTTTACCAGGTCGTATCAACCTGATCAAAATGATAGTACTTCCCTGCTTTCTTTATATCTTTCAACATGTTCCAGTGCTCAGCCGCATATCTTTTTTTTCTTCACTTGGCCAGCTGATTAATTCCTTTTTTTACGGTGCAATAAATAAGCTAGAATAAAGATCAACTCTCCAACTTCCTAAATCTCTCTGGGGTCTGGCCTCACCTGATTTTTGCCGATACTACTGGGCTAGTAATACCAGCAAATCCTTTATTGGAATGTTAAGATCGCTCCTAATAATCACCCTCTATGGGCCTGCATGGAACTAGCCTCCTCACCTGTTGCGTTATGGTCAGTGATTTGTTCACAGTTACCTTCACCAATCAAGCGAATAGCACAGATCGTCATTGTTTCTGAGACCTTGAAAATTTGGAGTCAATTAAGGAAATAATTTGGCCTACATTCCTCATCGAAACTTGCTCCAGTTTATCGAATTCTTTTTTTTCTTCCATCCCGCTCCGACTTAGCTTTTGAATCTTGGTCAAATAAAGGTCTGCAAATTCTTGATGACTTTTATATCCTGGGTGTTTTCCCTTCATTTGCAGAACTATCAAAAAAAAATCTCTACTTTAATCTCACTTATCCCGTTTTTTCAGATCCGTCATTTGTGAAAAATCAATTCCTTCCCTTTCCCAATCCCCCCAGAGACCTTTGATGGATTCCCTTCTTTTGACCAAAATAAATCATAAATCCCTGACCTCAGTCTTGTAAAACTCAATATTCAGAATAAACCCCACCTCCCTCCACTCCCTCAGGGCTATTTGGGACCAGGACCTCAGTATCACAATCTCCGACGAACAATGGAACCGCATACTTAACCTTGCTCATACTTCTTCTATATGCGTCAGACACCGACTTCTACAATGTAAGATTTTACGTAGGAGACACTTCACTAATGTGAGACTAGCTATAATCTATCCAGATAGAGACGACTCCTGTAACAGGTGTAAACTGTCTCCAGCTGACCACATGCATATGTTTCGGTCATGCACTAAACTGACTGATTTTTGGGGCGCCATTTTTGATACATTAGGGAAAGTCCTTGGCTGCACTGTGAACCCCGACCCTCTTATTGCTCTTTTTGGACTGCTTCCATCCTCTGGCTGGTCAAAATCTTCATATCGTATTTTTGCCTTTTCTACCTTGCTAGCAAGTAGGCTCATTCTTCTTAAATGGACTCATTTATCCCCACCTACACATAACAGAGTATTCAAGAAATTTTACATTGCATGAGACTTGAGAAAATCAGATTCTTCCTGAAAGGTTCCCTTAAGACCTCCCATGAAACCTGAATTTGACTCCCATGACTCCTTAATTTCCCCTTGGGGATAAATAAAGTATTTTCTTTTCTATTCTATTCTATTCTTAAGACCTCCCATGAAATCTGGCAACCATTTTTACTTCATATAGATACCCTGTCAATGAGGCTGAAAACATATGAACTACTGACTTGCTGATTTTGTTTTTTATTTATTTATTTTCATATTTATTAATTTATTTTCATTATTTGAATATTATTACATACTTAAATGCATATTTCTCCTTTCCTCTTTTTCTTTCTTTTTCTCTTGTCTTTCCCTTCCCCTTCATTTCTGCGATACCACTTGTCCACTTGTAGATACCCTATGTCGATTGAGCGTGTTGTCTTGTCTATTAGTTCTTGTAGTGTGAATAAGTGTGAATGAATATAATGTTTTTGTCCCAAAATTTTTCTGCTTTGTGTACCTAAAATGCCTTTTTCTTTCCTGTACACACATCAATAACAGAAAATTTAATGAAAATATTTGACAAAAAAACAAACACACACACACACACTATGACTCTGTGATAGGTTGCAGGTCTAGAAAGAAGTGTCTGAGTAAAATCCTAAAAACGAACCAGCATAAAAAAATTTGCTCCCTAAAGGATCTTAAAACACTTAAAACCCACAGAGAGAATAGAATAAAACTTGTGTTTAGTGTTTAAAAAGTTCCTTGACCCAATTAAAACCGAGGTTCAATACAAAAAGGTCCTGTGAGGGTAGGGCTGGGCGATATGGCCTAAAAATAAAATCTCAGATTTTTTCACAAAAAAATCGATTTTCGATCTTTTGACGATTTTTTTTCCTCTTGAAGAAAACAGTAAGTACAAATGAAAGGGATAACTCAAAACCAGTTTTGTTTTAATTTTGTCAAAAAATTAACAAAAGTAACCTCTATTTGACTCTTGGAATTGAAATTTCAGCTTTTCTTCTGTTTCAGTAACTTCACTTTGTAGTTTTAAAGGAGGCAGACTTATTTACATTCACATTGAAAGCTGCACCATTTTGTACATTTTGACTTTAAAAATACCGCTAGAAAAAGCGTGTACTGTACTGTTTCAGTGCACTACAGCACTATTCAGTTATATTCTACTTTTAAATGATTTAAATAAAAAAAACTTTGTTTCTGTCTACTTTTATTTTTCTAAGGCTATAGCCTGTTTATCCTTCAATTTTAATACAAACAAATAAGTAAAAATAAATGGTATTTAATCAAGTGTGGACTCATAAAATTCATGCCTCCCTGCATGAGTCAGTGCCCTGGTCGGGGCAACCCAAGCTAAAAAGTCTGGTCCGCCCCTGCTTGACAGAGCGCACCTCAATGCTGGTGCGTTATGTTGCTCTGCTCGTCAGCTTATGGAGGATTTATGCTGAATGGAGGATTTAGTTGGTGGAACAGAGAGAGTTGCAGGGAAAGACAGGACTCAGCTTTCCTCAGGTAAAAGTTTAACCACTTCTCAGTCATGTCTGTCCGAGCGGCGCGCCGCTCTGTTCGATCGCCCATCGTCGTCCCGTCTCCCTCCCCTCAATCTACTTTCACAAATCATGATGCATCCATATCACCATTAGGGCTGCACGATTATCGCAATGTCAGCACATGCAATTACGTAATCGCAAAAGAGGTTATCGCAATCACAATCGCAATGTCAGCACATGCAATTCCGATTTTTCTCCATGATAACCAAGCAAGTCTGTTGACTCATCATTACACAACTTTTTTTATTAAATCGCAAGCACAATCGCAATCGCAATATTGTCCACCTAATCGCAAATCGCACCTTTTCCCCAAATCGTGCAGCACTAATCACCATAAGAGGGGATTTTCTCCAGTAGAGTGGGGATGTTCTGAGAAAAATGAACGTATATTTCTTTACTGTCTCAATCTCAAAGTGATCGGAGTATTAACTTCGAAGAGCACCAGGTTTTACGCGCGTCAATCACATTATTAATAATCTGCAGGTGAACCTAAAAGGGTCCAGGCTTTGTAAATATTTCAGTCAAAGATCTTAATCAAACTCCTGAAAAGTGACAAATAGAAAACAAAGGATTTGAGGAAAGAGATATCCTATCAACCTGTTTGGGCTGTTGATACAGACCATAAAGAACACGTGTCTATCAAGGTGCTGGGTAGGGCTGAACAATTTATTGTTTTCAGATCGAGATCGCAATTTTAGACAATGCAATTTTGAGATTGCCAAAGCAGCAATTTTTTGCAGCGCTCCTGACTGACTCAGGATCTGTTGTGTCAAGTATGATACACATTCTGTTTTACAAATCTGTAGACAATCTATATGTTAAAAGTGCTGTTAAGCAGGTCAACAACACAAAGCCTCTGTTTAGGAGTAGAAATTGATGAAAACAAATTATTTATCATCACTATTGATGATTAAAAAATCGTTGCAATATCTGCCAGAAAAATTAGATCTTTTCCTAAAATCGTTCAGCCCTACATGTGAAGCTTGATTTGAAGAAAATCGTGAATTGAATTGAAATCACTATATCTGCCAGAAAAATCGCAATTCAATCTTTTCTTAAAATCGTTCAGCCCTAGTGCTGGGTCTCAGAGACGCACAACAACATTTTATGACATTTAGGTTTCTGTTGTTTTGATAGTGAACTGTTAAAGCACGCTGCTCACACGCGGAGTCAGCGCTTGCTGCGGTATAAAAGGTGCACAATACCGGGGAGGAAAAAAATCGATTTTTTTATTTTTTAAATCATCCACAAGGAAAAATTCGAATTAATCGATATAATTGATATATCGCCCAGGCCTATGTGAGGGTACTTAACTCAGAGAGGGGTGCATCCAACGTTGCTTCCCCTCAAAGCCAATGCCAGTGCCTCACAGCAATGGTCAGCCTCAACATCAGCCTACTTCGCTTCACAGGAAACCGTAAAGGCCCACAACTCGCTGCTGCTTCTTCTTCCTGAGCAATTGGCTCTTTTCAGGGTTGCTTCTCGTGCTTTGCTGCGGTCCTACTGTCGTCCCTCTCTGCTATCTGCTGCTCTTTTTAGGTGTCTGTCCTGAAGTCGTGCCCACCAGTCTCCAATGAGCTGGTTTTAGGGGGGGATACTTCAGGGCCAGTCAGAAAAGTCATTACTTACCCACTCACTTCATATAACACCGCATGCAATAAAAATGTACTGCCGGTAAACATCAGACCAGGTTATTTTGACTTTTTTTCTCGTCCTTTCGACTTTGATCTCAAATTATTTTTTGACTGTATTCTTGACATTCCAACTTTACCCCGCCATTTCGACTTTGATCTTGAATTTGTTTTTCAACTTTATTCCCGTCATTTCCACTTTGATCTTGACATTTCAATTTTATTCTCATCATTTCGACTTTATGCTGCATTCCATTTGTATTCGGAAGTCAGAATTTGCGAGTTCCAGGTGGGGATGCCCAACAGGAACAGCTCCATAGGTCAGAATTTCCAACTCGTAAGTTGGAGCACCCACACCAACCCCGAGTTCCCAGTAGGAAATCCTGAGTTCAGTTGTACAATGTAAATAAGCTTCCATTATATTCTTTTTATTTAAGAATTTCTGACTAGTGTTTGTTGCAATTAAGCAGCTTTGTATACATAGTTATAGGGATGCACGATAACTTTTTTCTAGAACCGATACCGATAACCGATAAGTTTCAACTTCTACAGGCCAATACCGATAACCGATAACCGATAACCGATAACACACACTCTCAAACATTTACATATTAACCTAAGATCATGACGTGAATTCTATAAACAAAACCAAAGTACTATTATAATTGCAGCTACTGTGTACAGTATAGTGCTTGTATATAACTTGAGTTTGTATCCTATATATATTTTTTCCACTTGTGTGCTGGTTCTATTCTTTGGTGCAACTGCTGCTACAATCTGAATTTCCTGGGGTAACCTTCCTGAGGGATTAATTAAGTTTCTATCTGTCTGTCTGTCTGTCTGACTGTCTGACTGACTGACTGACTGACTGACTGACTGGTCTATCTATCTATATCATCTATCTATCTATATCATCTATCTATCTATATCATCTATCTATCTATATCATCTATCTATATCATCTATCTATCTACCTACCTTAAAGCACTCTGGCTTCTGGTTTGATTCCAATGAATATCTTTTCACTACAGTAAATGAGGTTCACTTAATTTTTTCTGCAACTTAAATGTCGTAATAAATTAATAATAGAGACACCAAAATGTTGCAAAACCTCTCAAATTAGAATAAAAAGTTTTTATGCTCTGAGGTGATTTTTCAGAGAAGTTTATCACAATATATGCAATGGAAACACCTTTATACCATATACAATCAGGGGTGTACCATCTAGGGCACCTCACGATTCGATTCGATTACGATTCAGGGTGCTACGATTCGATTATTCAACGATTATCATGATATTAATGATAAAAACCATTATCATGATTTTTTGTAAATCTTTTTTTCCCCTCACTTAGTGCCCACTTCATACTTTTAAACAATGTACAGCTATTTCTCAGTACACATAAATCAAAGTACGGTAATCAAACAAAGTCAAATCCAAAAAAAGGATTTTTTATTGATGTCAAGTGGTCCATCAGCAACCATGGCATAAACTTTGTGCCTGTAACTGTGGCCTAAAGAGCCAATACAACAAAAGACTGCCACTATTGACAACAGATCAACAGTTACCTCCTTTAAGTGCAAAATACAGCAGTACATTTAAAAAAATAATAATAATTATTTACTGGGTAAATGTTAACACTTTAAAAGTTGGATTCATACTCTGATCAGAGAAGCCAAGCCCCAGCAGATTATCTAGTAGAGAAGATGATGAAACCCTTCTTTTGGCAGCAGGACTTTGGTGTGGGTCCTCCTCACTGGTTGCTGAGCTGGCTGAGTTGTGGTCTGGGTGGGCCTCCATTTTTATCTCTATCTCTTGCTGTATGAATGCACAATGTAAAAACAAGTAAAGTTAAAGTTCTATTCAAATCACAACTCCAAAATCATAAAACCCCATTTGACAAAAAACACTTTCTATTTATTATTTAGGATTTTTTTAATAGGACATCATAAATCTTTTATGATGGAATACCAGTATTAGTTATTTTTTTCTTGGTTAGCCCAGTGGGACAATTACACATTTGATTTTTTAAAGAAAATTAAAGATTTTTACCTCTAATGCTGCAGCCTCAGCAATCACTCTCCCATATGTATCCTCTCTCTCCTTCTCAGAAAGGAAAGCTAAGGCCTTGAACCGTGGGTCAAGGGCAGAGGCTGTGTGAAGAGTGTTTCTCTCTTGTTCAATGCTGTATCGCTTGCTGAGATCTTCACTGATGGCCTGTTTTATCTCTCGGACCAGTGGTGAATCTTCAGCACAGGGCCTTGTGTTCTGGATGAGCTTGGCATGTACAGGAGCAATCAAACACACAGTTGGGGTTTTCTCCTGAGAGATGAGAGTAGTGGCATTCTTCATCGGCTTGAGGGCAGCGATGAGATCTTCTGCATTTGAGATGTCAGCTTCAGAGAGAGTGGCAATGTCTGAGTCTTTTTTTCTCACCTGAGGAGACAGCAGGGTGGCACAGATTGCAGGCTGTTGCCCGAGAAACCTCTGAACCATTTCATATGCACTGTTCCACCTTGTACACACATCAGTCTTAAGCTTGTGATTTTTAAGACTAAGCATGTTCTGATTCTCCTTCAGCAGTTGGTTGGCAGTAGTGCTGCGGTGAAAAAAGGTGGTGATCCGTCTGATCCTGCCCAGGAGTCTTGTCACAGTGGGTAACTTGAGTGCTTTCTGAGACGCAAGGTTGAGGGTATGTGCGTAACATTTAACATGGAGGAAGTTTCCCAACTGGGCAGCTACAGTCATATTGGATGCGTTATCGGTGACCAAACCAAATCTTTGTCCGTTATCTGCCACTCCTCTGCCACTTTCTGTAGCAGTTCAGCAACATTGGCACCGGTGTGGCTGTCAGTCATCACTCTGGTTTGGAGAACATAACTCGCCAGCTCCCAGCCGTTTTGTCCCTCACTCACAAAGTGTGCCGTTACCGTGACATATGACTGTGTAGCAACTGAAGTCCATGCATCACATGTCAGAGCTACCCTGCATGCTTTCTTCAGTGATTCCAGCACTTCGGTTTTCGTCATATCGTAGAGTTCGGGAACTGCTTTCTGTGCAAAATACTTTGTTTGTAGTTTGTATCTTGGCTCCAATGTTCGCATCAGAGCACGAAAGCCCTCGTTGTTGACAACAGCATATGGACGCAGGTCCTTGGCGATAAAGGTTGCAATGGATGATGAGATTCGTTTTGCCCTTTCAGAGCTGCGGGGAAGTTTTGATAGTCCTTCTTCTATTGTTCGCTGGTTAGCAGCAACAACCGGCGGATTCCTCTCCCTCACTAATCCAGGGTGGAAGCGTGTGAGGTGCTGGCTTATGTTCGTTGTGTTTCCACTTTACTTAATTTTGGCCTTGCACGCCTTACAGATGGAGTAGGTTTTGTCAATGCCCTTTCCATTTTCCTGGTCATAAAATCCGAAATGTTTCCAAACACTAGCTTTTAAACCAGAAGAACGAATCTCACGCTCTGTGACGGTGACTAAAGAGCTAGCTGTCGCCATCGCCATATTAACTGGTCCGTCACTACAGATGTCCGGGTCGTGCATAGGAACAATACTTTGGTTCCGCAAGTGGAGTCCGTGCTCCTGGCGTTTAGTTATTATGAAAAATCATTGATTTTGAGTATTTATGAATCGTCATCAAACCAGTACGTGTCGCATCGCGATTAATCTAATCTATGTATCAGCACACCTCTATATACTATACTATACTATACTATACTATACTATACTACCTTTAAAAAACATGTCACTTTATCATAACAACGCACCTCCCTCACCTTCATGTGCGGACTCTGGCGTTCATACTGTAACAGCTCTGCTGTTAGTTCTGTGTTCAGTGCAGGTGTTTGTGATTTTGACCGTCAGTATGAAGGCATCATGACGGCTGTGAGCGGGTCAGAGTCAGAGAGCAGCAGGAGGGAGGGGCGGAGGTCTGTGTGAGGAAGACCTCACTCAGTGTGAGAGTATGTGAGCTGGAGATGATGATTTTCATTCTGTGTTTTGTTCGTGCCTATAAAGATGGCACATGTTCTGACCTGACACTGTATTCAAAACAAATTAAAAATTAAATTACCTTAGCCCGTGGGTTTTTCAAAAGTGTGTAAGTCCCAGTGGATTCGTTGTGGTCGGCTTTACTTTACTAGCGTCTTTAGCATCCCGGGTGTCCTCATGCTTTCAAAACTCTGTCGAAGTGACGGTTACGTTTCAGCTGACTGATTATGTTTAAAGTATTGAAGCTGCTCCCTTTTCCTCCTCATGGAACTTTCCTGGAATAACTGTCTTCTTCAGAAACTTTAAAGAAGTCCAACACAGTCCACTCCATGTTTTCTGTTTTGAAGCGTCAACATGCTGTGCTGTGTTGTGATGCATTTAGGGTGTGACATAAAATCACGGTTCCCACGTTTGTTAGTCCTTCTTTCGACCTTTTTAAATTTATATTTGCATTTTTATGAGTAGTATTTGAAAGAATACTATGGATGACAATTCAAGTCTGTAACTACAACAATATGACCAAGTTAATGAGTCTTATCTGACATGAGGGGGAACTCTTAAACGTCTCAGTCACAAAGTGTTGTAATTTTTTTTTTTTTGTTAACGCCTCTTGAAAGCATCACTCACTGCAGGCCATTCATGTCTTACAGTGAGAGCGGGGCACCGCTGCGCTGACAAAGATACACATGTTATCGGGGCTAGCCGCCGTAATATCGGACCGATAGAAATGACATGATAATTTCCCGTTATCGGCTCTAACTATCGGTCCGATAATTATCGTGCACCCCTAATATATATATATATATATATATATATATATATATATATATATATATATATATATACCGTAAAATACCAAATAGTAGCCGGGGCGTTTATTTGTTTCAATCACTGCGCAGACCAGGCGTTTATTTGGGACCGGGCGTTTATTTGGAACAGGTGTTTATTTCTTTCCCAGGAAATAACATTCAGTGGAAGTGGTAACGTCTTCTTTGACTCTTCAAAGCCTCCTCATCTTTACGTTGTTATTGCATAATTCATCCTGGCAGACTACCTGCGTTTGTTTATATCTGGCACGCCGCGCGTGGACTGATACACTAAGCGGCGAGCGCCCTGTACCCAGCTGTGGCTCTGCAGCGGAGGTAGCGCCGTTTTACGACAAGATGAGAACTAGAGCCTTATTTAGCGGTGTTTTTGTGTGAAAGCAACACGCTGCAAATTCTCTAAATAAAGCGTGAATGCAGACCAATGTCAGATTTTTTCGGTGGGAGTCCGTTTATTTGTGTTTTGGGTCAAGTAAAATATGGGCTTATCTGAGTCTGCACTCAGACGGGCATACGAGCAGACGGCAGACGAGCAGAGAGGGGGTGTTTGGTGCGAGCACTCTGGGCTTCTGCTGCACAAAAAACACTGCTGTAGGGTCATGTGTGTGCCGAACCGGCTACGTCAATCCTAACGGATCACAGATCAATCATGAACTGTTGCACCACTACTAATAAGGTGCAGTCTGATTATGTTTCTTTCACAAAAATCAGTTTTCAAGAGCCAACTGTCAGGTGTGAGCTCAGCGTTTGCATGTGTGTTCTGTAACTACGACCTGCGGCTCGTAGGCTGCGCCGAATAACTTACCATACCCCCGGCGTTTATTTGGAACAGGCGTCTATTTTGCTAAACGTGCTGCTACACCCGGCGTTTATTTGGAACCCAGCGTTTATTTGGTATTTTACGGTATATATATATATATATATATATATATATATATATATATATATATATATATATATATATATATATATATATATATATATATATATATATACATATATACACACACACACACACACACATATATGTGTGTGTGTGTGTAAGAGAGAGAGAGAGTATAATTCCGTGATACCAAGGCCACCCTAGACTAACTTTAGGTCCCATCCTGGCCACCACGGTAAAAATGTCCTGGATACGCCACTGTACATAATATAATTCAATGTTTATATACAGAAATACTGCTGTTATACCAAGTTTTTCCGACTTAGCAACTGGAATGCTGAACCTCGGAGATGACACCCCACTCCTGACTTCCAGCTCTGAGTACAAATAGAATGCAGCAATAATCTTGACCTGCCCAAAATATTTTCTCCTTCCCAAATGGCCCTAATCCACTTCTGTAGTTTTCACAGACTGCACAACAGATTTGCTTTGCATGAAGTAGAGATGATAACCAAATGTATGGAGCTCAGTCAAGGCCAAAAGTTTTGTTTAAAAAAAAAAAAAAATCATAAAAAAAAATTGAAACAATTTTTTTTTTTATTTTTAACCTGATTTAAAGGGATGTTTCAGTTTTTTTGAAGTGGGGTTGTATGAGCTCTATGTGACCACTAAGGACATTAGATACAGTAGAAAGTTGTCTCCTCTCCCTCAGTAAGACACAAACTTTAATCGAAGGTGACGAGGAAATAGACGCTAACAGGGACAGATGGTACCAAATTCAAAGGCTATTTTCTCTGCCTACAAGAACTTAAATCAAAAAGTAATACCACAGTTTAAGAGTGCGCTACATAAAATATTTTTTAAGTGCATTAAGTCTTCGGAAATATAAACATTTATCTGGACCTAACTAACTGGTCATGTGTCCTTACGCGCAGCGCTAGTGCGCTCCGTTCCCCCTCCTTCTTTCAGCTGTAGGGAAAGTAAACGAGCTATGCTTCGAGCCTTGTGTAAGTTTGATCAAGTATGGGGAAGCAGGAAAGGCAGTAATGCGAGGAAAAATAATTTCATTCTCATCACACAAGATAAAGGAAGAGAAGCAGCGAACAACTGAATTGGAGCTGAGAATCAAATCACTAGAAGAAGGTTACAGAGCATCCGCCGACGAGCAAATACTGAACAGTATTAGGAAGGCGAAACTTCAGTTGAATGAAATAATTGAAAAGAAAACTCAGTTTATGCTCCAAAGACTACGCTTGGAGAACTTAGTAACAAATCTGGTAGATACCTAGCTAATCAGCTGAAGACAAACAAAGAAAAAACAATGATCAACTCTGTTAAAGATTCAGCTGGAAATATCATCCATGACCCTGACAGAATAAATCACATCTTTAGGGACTTTTATGAGACACTTTATTCATCACAAATTGACCCACCCGACAGCAGTATTGAAGAATTTCTGAGCAATATTAACCTCCCAAAACTGCAACTGCAACAAGGAATGGCTCTGGACTCTCCCCTCACAATGGAGGAACTTTATAAAGCACTACAAGACATGCCCAGTAATAAAGCCCCAGGTCCAGATGGTTTTCCAGCAGAATTTTATAAGGCATTCTGGACCATGCTGGGACCTACATTTTATAAAATGGTCTTAGAGATCAAGGGAAAAGGTAAAATACTTAAAAACATGAATTCTGCTAACATTGCCCTACTTCTAAAACCAGGGAAAGACCCCACACACCCATCCAGTTACCGGCCAATATCGTTAATAAACACCGACCTCAAAATACTCTGCAAAGCCCTCGCCAGAAGATTAGAAACAGTTACTCCTCTTATCATACATCCTGACCAAACAGGCTTTATAAAGGGCAGACATTCTTCCACTAATACGCGCAGACTAATAAATCTGATAGATTATGCCACATCACACAAGCTGGAATCCACAATCATCTCTTTAGATGCAGAAAAAGCATTTGACAGAGTCAACTGGAAGTTCTTATTTGCAACATTGAACAAATTTGGATTCGGCCCATCCTTTACTGATTGGTTGAAGATTTTATATAATGAGCCAAATGCATGCGTCAGGACAAACGATCAAACTCCCCCAAGCTTCAATCTGCAAAGGGGTACTAGACAGGGCTGCCCACTCTCTCCCTCACTTTTTGCTATCTTTATTGAACCTTTAGCAGCTAGTATCAGACAAAACAAAGACATTAAAGGTATTCGCGGTAAAAGAATAGAACACAAGACAAGTCTTTATGCCGATGATGTATTACTTTTTCTCCAGAACTCACAAACATCTCTCGCTCATACAAGCACACTCATTAATAAATTTTCATCAATTTCTGATTACTCCATAAATTGGTCAAAAACTACTGTTCTCCCCATCAACTGTACTTTCCAGAATAATCAGGATATTAATCTAAATTTAGGGAATATTAAATACTTAGGAATAAACATTTCCCCCTATCTTTCTGAACTAATAAAACAAAATCATGTCCAGCTTCTTAAAACAATAGAGGATGACCTCATACGGTGGACATCCTTACCCATATCACTCATGGGGAGAGTTGCTACCATAAAAATGATGGTTCTACCTAGAGTCAACTATCTGTTCTCAATGATCCCCACCAAACCCCTTTCCGCCTGGTTTAAATCATTAGACTCAGTCATCAATAAGTTCCTCCACGTATCAACTTAAGAACTCTACAAAAGACTAAAAACAATGGTGGTTTGGATTTGCCCGATTTTCATCTCTATTTCCTAGCAAACAGATTGCAATATATCTCAAAATGGCTGAGTCCCAGCCAACTAGATGAACCACGGCTTGATGTAGAGCAAGCACTATGTGATGATCTAATAATTTCTAATCCGCCATTTATCAGCTCAACCGTAAGACACCATAAATGTTTCAAAAAAATCAACATTAATTCCACTCTTACAGCCTGGTGGGAGTTTCTTAAACTAACCAAATCTTCACTCTGGAACAACCCTGACATCCTACAAAATAAGAAAATGATTAACTTCACTCAGTGGAGTATTAAAGATTATTAAACATTTTGAACATATCATTCAAAACAGAAACTTCATATCATTTGAGATACTCACTAAACAATATGAAATCAGTAGCGCCAAATTCCTAGAGTACCAACAAATGAAATGCATAATTAGCAAGAAATATAATTCTGACCAGCTGGATTTAAAACTTCCTGTTGGGGTTGCTGAATTTATTAACCTTAGTGCCCCACAACTGTTATCAAAAATATACAGACAACTAGTCAAGATAGAGGATTCCATCTCACTCCCAACAATAAAGTGGGAAACAGACCTATCTGCTAGTTTCAGTAATGACAGCTGGTTGCAAATATGTTCAAACACATTTAAAATGACTAAAAACTCAAGTTTACAACTTATACAATACAAAATTATCCACAGAATCCATTACACAGGACACAGGGTGTTCAAGATGGGTCTAACACAATCTAACATTTGTTCACACTGCACCAGTAACGCACCAGATGATTATTTACATGCTGTATAGTCCTGTACACCTGTTTGGAACTTTTGGCTCCGGGTGTGTGAAGACCTTTCCACATGGTTTAAGTGTAATATCCCTGTATGCCCCAGACTATGCCTTCTTGGGGACCTGGATGACACGTTTTTGAACTATAACTCTGCATGTTTGGTCCTCACTGCCCTATGCATCGCAAGGAAAACAATCCTCTTGAATTGGAAAAGCAATGCAAATCTGTCTACCAATCAGTTTAAGAACCTTCTATTAGACTACATCAGCAATGAAATGATGTCTGCCTCCTCTAAGAACAAATCAGAAGATGTTTACACTCTCTGGTCCCCTGTGATTAGCTCCATCACTTAGGCAGGTGAAAGGCAGGGATTCCGTGTCTACTGGTGATTGGACAGGTGCTGGGAGGGCTGGGATTCCCCGGGCTTCTGGTGGTCCCATGAGGCGTAGGGCTGGGCTGTCTGTCGTGGAGGCAGCGGTGGGTCTGGCTGGGTGGGGGTGGTAGGTGGGGGTGACCGGGGGGGTTGAGAGGGTTGGAGCTGTCCCGGCAGCGGTGAGTGGGGGCTGCTGGTGGGCCTTGGGTGCGGGCTGCCGGCACCAGGGTGACGTGTGTGGGGAGGTGGGCTGTGGGCCCTGGTGCCTGAGGGCTGCTCTCTGTCCTGGGGAGACGCTTGTGGGCCGATGGGGGTGCGTTCAAATGTGTGTGTGCAGGTCTGTGTATATGTATGTGTGTGTATGTGTGAATTTATATAAATAATGTATTTTTATTATTGTTATTATTATTTATTATTATTATTATTACTATAATTATTTCTTTTATTATTATTTCTATTATTATTTCTGTTATTATGTATTATTATTATTATTATTATTATTATTATTATTATTATATTGCTATATATTATTATATGTCTCTCTATTATACAGTGGGCCAGGGTGGTCCGGGGTGTCCTTGACCCTCTGGCTGCCACGGCCCTGTGCTCTGAGTCTGGCGGATCCCGGGCCCCCCCTGCCCCGGGGGGCCCCGGGGAACAGGGGTGCCTATTGCTGCCAATAGGGCGGCTCACCCTCCAGAGGGGAGCTTTCTCCTCTCTGGTCTTACTTTGCCCCACAGCCCTCACTCCCCCGCTCATCTAGGTCCACGGCGGAGGGCTGGTGAGCTGGGGTACAGATGAGAGGGGGATAGGGGTGGGTTGGGAAAGGGGAGAGGACTTCTGTGGTCTCCGGTGTCTGGCTGGGCGCGCTGGGGGCTGGCACCGACTTGTGATGGGTGGTGGCCTGGGCTGGGTCCATCCTCCCGGGTACCTGGCCGAACCCTCCCTCCTCGGGGGTGAGTGGCCCTTGGGCACAGGTGACCCCGGGTCCTACCCCCTGCGCTCGATCGGGGGCCCTGCGTCTAGCGGGGCCTGTAGGCCTCAGTCCCTGGCCCCCTGGGGTCCTCCCTCCGCAGTGTTGGGGGCCTGCCTCTGGCCTTTCCGGGACGCCCCCTCCTTGCCCCCCTCCTGGGTTGGCGTGCTGCTGTCTCCGTGGTGGTCTGTCTGGGCTCTGTGCTCGGTTGTGGCTGCAGGATGCCCGGGGATGAGGGCTATCTCAGTGCGTGTTTGGCCTCTGGGAGCAGCGGGCCACATCTGCATGACCACACCTTGGCATGATCACCTGACCTAAATCAAACTCAATATTCTGTACTGCCACCTGTACCCCTATATGTGTAGGTAAGTATATGCTTCTGTCTATATTCCTATATACGTATATGTACCTTTTTACAATGATCGTTGATGTGCTCACTGCTACTCATGATTTCTCCAGTTCATCTCTCCACAGGTGCTTCTTGTGATTATGATGTCAAAGACCTCAGGATACTGTCTCTTTTCAGGCTCAGTAGCTGGTTGTTTGTTTCTCCTGTCTGTAGTCATTTGTTCAGTTGTTGTGGTTGCTCTCTACTGTTGTTTTGTTGTCTCTCTCCCCCTCTGTCTAGTCTCTTCTCTACAATCTTTCCCTTTATCACTGTTTCTTTCCTGATATCACCCTGTTCTGGTTAAGCAGTTATCTTCAAACTTGGCAATATACAGGAAGGAAACTGTATGGATACATGTATGCGTATGTATATATATGTGCATATATACGTATGTGTGTGTGTATGTATATATATGTATGTGTATTTATGTATAAAATATATGTCAAAAACATTAATACAGACTATAATTTTAACACTCAAGGGGAGCCTTATACACTAACGGCTCCCCTTAGAAAAGCAAATGTGTTCTGCACAATACGGCAGCCAGACCATAATTCTGTTGTCGTGATGCTGAACAGGACAAGGGGAAAAAAAAAAAAAAAAAAAAAAGTTTGATCAAGTATTGTAATTCTTTCATTTGTACTGTTAGGATTGTGAGGCAGCATAGGAAATTCAAAATGAGTGACTATGACAGGGACAATGAAGTTTCATTCACTTTGGAACCAAAAGGATACCTGCATGAGCCGGAGTAAGATAAGATAAGATAAGATAAGACATACTTTATTAATCCCCGGAGGGAAATTCAAGTTGTTTGGGCACTCTTCCAAGCAAAGAATTGTACACTCTGATGGCTGCAGGGAGGAATGATCTTCGGTACCTCTCGGTCCTGCAGCGCACAGAGGTAAGACGTCCCCTGCTGCTAATCCTCTGGACTATGAAGTTGTAAAGTGGGTGATCAGAATGACGGATGATGGCCTCCACTTTTTCTGTGTATACCTTTCCACCACAGCCTCCAGTGAGTCCAAACTGGATCCAACCACGGAGCTAGCTCTCTTCACCAGTTTTTCCAGTCGCCTCTTGTCCTTCTGCTTTAAACTATTTCCCCA
This sequence comes from Halichoeres trimaculatus, assembly GCF_033239565.1. Classification (NCBI taxonomy): domain Eukaryota; kingdom Metazoa; phylum Chordata; class Actinopteri; order Labriformes; family Labridae; genus Halichoeres; species Halichoeres trimaculatus. Next base: position 2,184,513 of record NW_027437198.1, on the reverse strand, counting down.
GCAGACTGCACCATAAAACAAAGCACTGGCTACCACGGACTGATAAAACATCTGCAGCAGCTTTCCACAGACATCAACTGATCTGAGCTTCCTTAAGAAAAAGAGACGGCTCTGCCCCTTCTTAAAGAGTGCATCTGTATTAAGGGACCAGTCCAACTTGTTGTCCAGATGTACACCAAGATATTTGTAGGTTGACACCACCTCCACGTCCACCCCATGGATGTTAACTGGCTGATGGCAGAGCCCAGACTTTCGGAAATCCACAATCATTTCCTTTGTTTTTGAGGTGTTCAGTAGGAGACAATTTCTATGACTCCAGTCACAGAAAGCTTTTATCAGATCCCTGTATTCAGATTCCTGTCCATTTTGGATACACGCCACAATAGCAGTGTCATCGGAGTATTTTTGGATGTGGCAGGACTCAGAGTTGTATTTGAAGTCTGCAGTATAAAGTGTGAATAGGAATGGAGCCAGAACAGTTCCTTGTGGAGCCCCCGTGCTGCTCATGACCGTCCCAGAGACGCAGTTTCCCAACCTGACAAACTGTGGCCTCTCTGTGAAATAGTCTGTGATCCAGGAGACAAAGGATGGGTTCACTCCTATGTCTTTGAGCTTATCTCTCAATATCATGGGCTGGATGGTGTTAAATGCACTTGAAAAATCAAAGAACATAATTCTTACATAGGTGCCAGGTTCTTCTAGATAGCACAGGGCACGGTGGAGCCTGTATGTAACTGCATCATCCACTCCAATATGATTTCTATATGCAAACTGCAGAGGTTCTAATGTGTCTTTGACCTCAAGTCTCAACAGACGTAAAAGCAGCCTCTCAAAGGTTTTCATAACATGTGAGGTGAGGGCAACTGGTCTGTAGTCGTTAAGTTCAGCTGGGCATTTGAGTTTTGGTACCGGCACAATACAAGATGTTTTCCACAGAGCCGGGACCTGACCCAACTGTGTAGACTCAGGTTGAAGATCCTCTAAAGGGGTTCACACAATTGGGCAGCACAGTCCTTAAGCAGTCTTGGACACACACCATCTGGACCAGCAGCCTTTCCTGAGCACAGTCTTCCTAACTCTAACCTCACTCCTAAAGCTGTGACAGACGGTGACGGTGGAAGAGGCACAGGTGTAAGAGGGGATGTAGCAGGAGTGGTGGAGAGACACAGATGTGTAGAAGGAGCAGCAGTAGAAGAGGAAGTGGTCGCTGTGTCAAACTTGTTGAAGAACTGGTTGAATTCATTAGCACGTTCAACATCACCCACAATTGGCTGCCTTGTCTTTGTGTTATAACTAGAGATGTTGTTGATTCCTCTCCACACCTCACGCATGTTATTATTTTGTAGTTTTCGCTCAATGTTCTTTTTATATTTCACCTTAGCCTCCCTTAATCTCCTCTTCAGCACTTTTTGCACCAGTTTGAGCCGTTCTTTGTCGCCATCTCTAAAGGCTTCCTTTTTCTGATTGAGGATATCCTTGATGTCACTTGTGATCCAGGGTTTGTTATTGGGGAAACGGAGTACAGTCTTTGATGGTATGATATTGTCTTTACAGAAGTTGATGTATTCAGTAAAACAGTCAACCTGTTTATCAATATCTATACTATTTTCATCTGTTTCTAACAATACATTCCAGTCTGTGCACTCAAAGCAGTCTCTCAGAGCCTCACTGGCCTCAGGTGTCCATTTTCTAACTGTTACAGTAGTTGCGTGCTGCCTCAATACGCAGGGTCTGTAACAAGACTGAAGTAAAACCAGATTGTGATCCGACCTGCCCAGTGGTGGTAATGCAGTGGCACTGTATGCATCTTTGACGTTGGCATATAGAAGATCAAGTGTTCTGTTCACTCTGGTTTAGGGCTGCAACGATTAGTCGACATAATCGACTACGTCGACGAAAAAAATTCATCGACGCAAATTTTAATAGTCGACGCGTCGTATTATTGTTTTTATTGTGGTTGTCACATGGTGAAATCAAATACCAGGGGGTAATACTCATTTGTAACTTCAGTTCACACCATGAGGTGCTGTGTTATTGGATACCTTTATAGGAAAAGATCACTAAGTTCATACGTGAGGAATATTGATGAGGAAAAATCTCCGCTTCCAGAGAGCGCTGTGCGCTGACAGAGGCTCTGACGGAGCCTGTCAGCTCCCGGAGTTTAGCGTCTGATAACGTGATCTAGAGAGTCTCCTTCACTCTCTGTTACCAACAGTTTTTCAGGATCTAAGCGACAAACTAGTGTAAAAAATTCCCCTAACTTTTCAAAAGAGAGGAAATTTATCACTCTCAAGCTCACACTGCAGCGGTAACACTCAGCGGGGAGGAGGAGGGGCGGAGTGTGCATGAGCGAAGTGGAAGTAGCGCATGTAGAGAAACGAAACTTAATGCGTTGTCATGGAGAGTTGGGGGAGAGTCAGACGGGATCATACAGAGAGCAAAGCCCCAATGAGCAAATAAACATTAGAAAACAAGGCCAAAGTCACTAATAAGCGGTGTGTCCAACACTGCGTACAACAACTTAATTTCCCTGTTACCTGCTTCATTCAGTTTGAGATTTAGCCTATTTATTTTTTGTATAGCCTAGTACTTATATTTTTTCACGTCATCATGAATGAAATAAAGACAAACAAACAAACGTGACACAGGGCTGACCAATCAGAGGTGAGAACCTAACTCTGGGTAAATGCAGTAAAAATGCAAAACACAGGTTGAATTATAAAGGTCTGCACCTTTTAAAGGCCAAATTAGGTTGAAACTCAAAATAATCGTGATTAATCGACTAATCGAAAAAATAATTGATATATTAGTCGACACTAAAAATAATCGTTAGTTGCAGCCCTACTCTGGTTGGGCAATTAACAAACTGTTTAAATCCAGTGAGATAAGAGGAGAGGCTAACATGGTTAAAGTCTCCAGATATTATTATGAGAGCCTCAGGATGTTGAGTCTGTAGCCTGGCAACAGTTTCTTGGATAACATCACATGGAACTTCAGTAGTTGCTTTGGGTGGAATGTACACAAGGATTGTTATTATATGACTGAATTCTCTGGGAAGGCAATATGGCCTCATCCCAACTGCCAACAGTTCAATGTCCGGACAACACATCTTCACCTTGACTGTAGTATGATCAGGATTACACCATCTCTGATTGATGTATAAAACCAGTCCTCCACCTTTTGACTTGCCACTAGCTTTGGTGTCTCTGTCCAGACGTATCAGCGTGAAGCCAGGGATATCCACACAGGAATCAGAGATGTTTTGATTCAACCAGGTCTCAGTAAAGTACATGAGGCTGCACTCACGGTATACATTTTGTGTCTTCACCAGTATCTCTAGTTCATCCTTTTTGTTGGGCAGAGAGTTGACATTCCCCATGATGACTGAAGGAAGAAAGGGCTTGTATCTCCATCTCCTGGCCTTTAACTTTGCACCAGCACGACTAGCTACACAGAAGAGGAGCTGCTACAGATGGCGACTGAAATGGATACAGAGGAGACATTCATGGACACTGGACATCAAGATGCTGAGTGTTACTGCTGCCATGACTGTTGTTGTTGTTGTTGTTGCTGTTACAGGACACTCCAGAATTCAGAAGAGCAGGGAAATCTGTGAGAAGAGTTACACAGACAGCTCGAGAGCCAGCGGTGTCCTCTAACTTAGAGAAATCCTGAAGAGTGTCTGTAACCAAGTTCTACTCGTGACAGCAGTAACACTCAGCATCCATGGGCATAGAGTCACAGCTCAGAAATTTACACCACTGAGTATTTCCAACTCTATCTTGATGTCCAGAGTCCGTGGATGTCTCCTCTGTATTCCTTTCAGTCGCCTTCTGTAGCAGCTCCTCTTCTGTGTAGCTAGTCGTGCTGGTGCAAAGTTAAAGGCCAGGAGATGGAGATACAAGCCCTTTCTTCCTTCAGTCATCATGGGGAATGTCAACTCTCTGCCCAACAAAAAGGATGAACTAGAGATACTGGTGAAGACACAAAATGTATACCGTGAGTGCAGCCTCATGTACTTTACTGAGACCTGGTTGAATCAAAACATCTCTGATTCCTGTGTGGATATCCCTGGCTTCACGCTGATACGTCTGGACAGAGACACCAAAGCTAGTGGCAAGTCAAAAGGTGGAGGACTGGTTTTATACATCAATCAGAGATGGTGTAATCCTGATCATACTACAGTCAAGGTGAAGATGTGTTGTCCGGACATTGAACTGTTGGCAGTTGGGATGAGGCCATATTACCTTCCCAGAGAATTCAGTCATATAATAACAATCCTTGTGTACATTCCACCCAAAGCAACTACTGAAGTTCCATGTGATGTTATCCAAGAAACTGTTGCCAGGCTACAGACTCAACATCCTGAGGCTCTCATAATAATATCTGGAGACTTTAACCATGTTAGCCTCTCCTCTTATCTCACTGGATTTAAACAGTTTGTTAATTGCCCAACCAGAGTAGGGCTGCAACTAACGATTATTTTTAGTGTCGACTAATATATCAATTATTTTTTCGATTAGTCGATTAATCACGATTATTTTGAGTTTCAACCTAATTTGGCCTTTAAAAGGTGCAGACCTTTATAATTCAACCTGTGTTTTGCATTTTTACTGCATTTACCCAGAGTTAGGTTCTCACCTCTGATTGGTCAGCCCTGTGTCACGTTTGTTTGTTTGTCTTTATTTCATTCATGATGACGTGAAAAAATATAAGTACTAGGCTATACAAAAAATAAATAGGCTAAATCTCAAACTGAATGAAGCAGGTAACAGGGAAATTAAGTTGTTGTACGCAGTGTTGGACACACCGCTTATTAGTGACTTTGGCCTTGTTTTCTAATGTTTATTTGCTCATTGGGGCTTTGCTCTCTGTATGATCCCGTCTGACTCTCCCCCAACTCTCCATGACAACGCATTAAGTTTCGTTTCTCTACATGCGCTACTTCCACTTCGCTCATGCACACTCCGCCCCTCCTCCTCCCCGCTGAGTGTTACCGCTGCAGTGTGAGCTTGAGAGTGATAAATTTCCTCTCTTTTGAAAAGTTAGGGGAATTTTTTACACTAGTTTGTCGCTTAGATCCTGAAAAACTGTTGGTAACAGAGAGTGAAGGAGACTCTCTAGATCACGTTATCAGACGCTAAACTCCGGGAGCTGACAGGCTCCGTCAGAGCCTCTGTCAGCGCACAGCGCTCTCTGGAAGCGGAGATTTTTCCTCATCAATATTCCTCACGTATGAACTTAGTGATCTTTTCCTATAAAGGTATCCAATAACACAGCACCTCATGGTGTGAACTGAAGTTACAAATGAGTATTACCCCCTGGTATTTGATTTCACCATGTGACAACCACAATAAAAACAATAATACGACGCGTCGACTATTAAAATTTGCGTCGATGAATTTTTTTCGTCGACGTAGTCGATTATGTCGACTAATCGTTGCAGCCCTAAACCAGAGTGAACAGAACACTTGATCTTCTATATGCCAACGTCAAAGATGCATACAGTGCCACTGCATTACCACCACTGGGCAGGTCGGATCACAATCTGGTTTTACTTCAGTCTTGTTACAGACCCTGCGTATTGAGGCAGCACGCAACTACTGTAACAGTTAGAAAATGGACACCTGAGGCCAGTGAGGCTCTGAGAGACTGCTTTGAGTGCACAGACTGGAATGTATTGTTAGAAACAGATGAAAATAGTATAGATATTGATAAACAGGTTGACTGTTTTACTGAATACATCAACTTCTGTAAAGACAATATCATACCATCAAAGACTGTACTCCGTTTCCCCAATAACAAACCCTGGATCACAAGTGACATCAAGGATATCCTCAATCAGAAAAAGGAAGCCTTTAGAGATGGCGACAAAGAACGGCTCAAACTGGTGCAAAAAGTGCTGAAGAGGAGATTAAGGGAGGCTAAGGTGAAATATAAAAAGAACATTGAGCGAAAACTACAAAATAATAACATGCGTGAGGTGTGGAGAGGAATCAACAACATCTCTAGTTATAACACAAAGACAAGGCAGCCAATTGTGGGTGATGTTGAACGTGCAAATGAATTCAACCAGTTCTTCAACAAGTTTGACACAGCGACCACTTCCTCTTCTACTGCTGCTCCTTCTTCACATCTGTGTCTCTCCACCACTCCTGCTACATCCCCTCTTACACCTGTGCCTCCTCCACCATCACCGTCTGTCACAGCTTTAGGAGTGAGGTTAGAGTAAGGAAGACTGTGCTCAGGGAAGGCTGCTGGTCCAGATGGTGTGTGTCCAAGACTGCTTAAGGACTGTGCTGCCCAATTGTGTGAACCCCTTCAGAGGATCTTCAACCTGAGTCTACAGTTGGGTCAGGTCCCGGCTCTGTGGAAAACATCTTGTATTGTGCCGGTACCAAAACTCAAATGCCCAGCTGAACTTAACGACTACAGACCAGTTGCCCTCACCTCACATGTTATGAAAACCTTTGAGAGGCTGCTTTTACGTCTGTTGAGACTTGAGGTCAAAGACACACTAGAACCTCTGCAGTTTGCATATAGAAATCATATTGGAGTGGATGATGCAGTTACATACATGCTCCACCGTGCCCTGTGCTATCTAGAAGAACCTGGCACCTATGTAAGAATTATGTTCTTTGATTTTTCAAGTGCATTTAACACCATCCAGCCCATGATATTGAGAGATAAGCTCAAAGACATAGGAGTGAACCCATCCTTTGTCTCCTGGATCACAGACTATTTCACAGAGAGGCCACAGTTTGTCAGGTTGGGAAACTGCGTCTCTGGGACGGTCATGAGCAGCACGGGGGCTCCACAAGGAACTGTTCTGGCTCCATTCCTATTCACACTTTATACTGCAGACTTCAAATACAACTCTGAGTCCTGCCACATCCAAAAATACTCCGATGACACTGCTATTGTGGCGTGTATCCAAAAAGGACAGGAATCTGAATACAGGGATCTGATAAAAGCTTTCTGTGACTGGAGTCATAGAAATTGTCTCCTACTGAACACCTCAAAAACAAAGGAAATGATTGTGGATTTCCGAAAGTCTGGGCTCTGCCATCAGCCAGTTAACATCCATGGGGTGGACGTGGAGGTGGTGTCAACCTACAAATATCTTGGTGTACATCTGGACAACAAGTTGGACTGGTCCCTTAATACAGATGCACTCTTTAAGAAGGGGCAGAGCCGTCTCTTTTTCTTAAGGAAGCTCAGATCAATTGATGTCTGTGGAAAGCTGCTGCAGATGTTTTATCAGTCCGTGGTAGCCAGTGCTTTGTTTTATGGTGCAGTCTGCTGGGGAAATAGTTTAAAGCAGAAGGACAAGAGGCGACTGGAAAAACTGGTGAAGAGAGCTAGCTCCGTGGTTGGATCCAGTTTGGACTCACTGGAGGCTGTGGTGGAAAGGTATACACAGAAGAAAGTGGAGGCCATCATCCGTCCCTCTGATCACCCACTTCACAACATCATAGTCCAGAGGATCAGCAGCAGGGGACGCCTTACCTCTGTGCGCTGCAGGACCGAGAGGTACCGAAGATCATTCCTCCCTGCAGCCATCAGAGTGTACAATTCTTTGCTTGGAAGAGTGCCCAAACAACTTGAATTTCCCTCCGGGGATTAATAAAGTATGTCTTATCTTATCTTATCTTATCTTATTTATAACTTCATCACTGGCTGTTTTTGCATCATCAGCCCGTGGAGGTCTGTTTGCACTACCATATATTCTGGTACTGCGAGTTTGAACCTTCTGGACCAATACATCAGTTTCCTCCTGGGAGAAGTTTGGTCGCCCAGAGCTGCTGCTGCTGCTGCTGCTGTTGTCGTCCATGATAAAATGAAATTGTCACTGCGCCTCGCGCGCAACATATTTAGAGGCAAGGAGAGGTGCTCATTTGATTGGAGAAGACAGAGGCTGTGTTAAACCCACTCACGGCTTTTCTTCTCCCTCTCTGCCATTTTCACCGAGGGAGGCATGGACGCGCTCCTCTGCGCCTCTCTGCGCCTTGAGTGCGCCTCTCTTGGCACAGCAGGAAACTTGCAAAGTGCGACAGTCACACCCTGTCCGCGCGGCGAAGGCCGGTGCAGGGCAGGTGCGCCTGCGCTTGCGCCTGGTCTACGAAATTAAAGCCCTTAGTCCCTCCCACCAGAGATGCATGAGAGAGACGTGAGGAAATGAAGAGAGGATGGAGGAGATTCGTTTTTAGAACAATGGGACATCCTCTCCTCCGGAGCATCACATGAAGCGGCGTGTTTTAGTGATGACGGCATCAGCTGATCACCTCTGGATCATCTGTCAGTCAGCTCTAACAGCTGTTTGTGTGTCTACACATGTGCTCTGTAATAACTCTGATACAATATAAACAGTAACAGAGATTTGTCTGTTCCTTTAATCAGTTAAACACACACGTTACCATGAAGAAAACCTGCTCTCTGTTTATTCTGTGTGCTGTTTAGAAGCACACTGATCACTTTACCGGTAAAATGTGTAATTGTGAGATTATTTATGAATAATTTATCCTTTATCTAGAGTGCATCTGATCGTGAACTCTGAAGCGTCTTAATATAATCTTTTCTCTCATTAAACTCTGTGTTTGTGAAGTTTCATGTAGAGAAGTCTGAGCCGCTGCAGCATCCAATCAGAGAGTGATATTCAACATGGGGGCATCTCTGTCAGTGAAAAGACTTCTGCAAAGCCAGCTCTCGGGTTTCCTTGATCATCGCTCCACCAGTCAGTCTCCTCCATCCTCTCTCCTCTCTCTTCTGAGCGCAATTATCGCTTTGGGACAGTCTTCAAAATGGCGACTGGGAAGTACCTCCAGTGCCGCAGAGGAGGCACGAAGTTAATGCATTGAGAAGCACCAGTAGTGAGTAGTGAATGATTTTGGACACAACCAGAGAAAGCAGAAATGTGCCATTGATCACATCATCACAGTAACCACAGCAATACAATGATGGATGCCAAATAGCACTGAAAACGCGAAGGACTTTGAATCTTCGATTTTTACACAGTGAGACGCCAAACAGTAATAAGTTACCAAAAATATAGATTTTTAGAAATTGCTCATACACCTGCGTCACAATGTAATGCAGAAAATTGAGAAATTTGCCTCGGTTGCAGAAGCCAAACAATTTATCTCTTCTATGAGCTCTGGGTCCCCCTAGTTCCACTCGAGACATTTTTCTGTGCCATTCCTAACAACATTTAACCACCAGCGACCCGATGCTAACATGGGCTAACTAGCCTACAGACTTTGCCACTATGCTGCTCTCCAGCACTTAAACTGAGAGATCACTGCCAACTAGGTCTGCACTTTTGTTGACTTTTCATCCCGGATCGAGGCCACGGACTCATTAATGGCACCTCACGGAGATGCAACTTTTGTTTACATTCATTTATTTATTCAATTTTATTTTTTCTCTTTTATCTTTTTGATAACTGGTAGCTATTTTGGTTTAACATGTTTTTGGCTAAATTGAGTCATGTTCATTGAATGTAATATCCTGCTTTTATCTCTTATAAATCTGTTTATCTTAGACGTCTCTTAACAAACGTCGTTCACATCTGTTCACCTTGAAGCATTGTTTAATTTGTTGCATTACTGTCCCCTTACTTAATGCACAACTAATCAGGGTTCTTTACCCTGCGAGACCTTAGATGATAGGTATCTAGGATGTCTGAGACTTGGCGCTCAAGAACAATTTGAATTAAGGTTCGAATTAAGTTTGGTCACTATGTGTTTTTTGTTGTATTTTTCTTTTTTTTTCCTCTTTCTTTCTCTTTCCTATATGTTTGTTTGCCTTTTCCTCCTCTATTTTCTCTACCCTCTTTCTCTTCCAATTTCAGGAACAGGACTTCCACGTTGCTCTACCACACTACTGTTGCTTTAGGAGTCCAGCTCTATGACTCAGTCTGCTAGGGATTTACGCCTGATCTCCTGGAATACAAAAGGCATGAACAAATCCATCAAAATCTGTAAGGTAATGGCACGTCTACAACATCTTAAGGGGGACGTTATATTCTTACAAGAAACTCACCTCAGATCATCTGAAATCACCCGCATTAAAAAAGCTTGGATGAGTCATTTGTTCCATTCAAAATTTTCAGACATGTCAAGAGGGGCTGCAATTGTCATTTCCAAAAAAGGCATGTTTAAACATTTACACACCATTGATACAAATGGCCGTTATGTTATTGTCACAGGTACTCTTCAAAATACTCCTGTTGTTCTGGCCTCTATGTATGCTCCAAACTGGGATGACAAATTTTTTTTTTGATGATCACCATTTACTCTTAGGTGGGGATTTTAACCTCTTTCAAGACACTATCCTGGACAATTTCATTCATCTCGCAGATGGGGAGGGCGAGAGGGCAAGGCTACAAACAATTGAAGATGAACTACTAAACCTTGATGAATTATATGCGTCCACCCCCTCTCCCAACATATACAAAAAACGGCTCCTACTGCACTCAGAGTATGATCTCATGACTAGGCACACTGCAAAAGACAGTTGAAACAAACTAAACAACTATTTTGTTGTTTAGTTTGCTTTGTCTCCCCAAACAACAGGGAGACAAAGCAGGCAGGCTCCTGGCACAGTACAAGCTTCTAAGACTAATAACTCAAATTACTTCATCCTCAGGCAGAATTGTTTCAGACCCAACTGACATAAACCTCGCTTTTTATGAGTACTACTCTGACCTCTATACTTCAGAATACTCACCTAATGAACTGCTCTCTTGCCCACTCTCCTCTTTGATGTACCCTAAAATTGATGAATCTGTATCGGAGGGAATGGGTTCCCCTATCACAGCTTCAGAGATACAGGATGCCATCAGGTAAATGCAAAATGGGAAGTCTCCAGGACATTCTCTGTTCAACTCATCCCAATACTAGTTAAAATGTTCAATGACTCTTTTATGGTAGGCAGGCTCCTGGACACCCTCTAAATAGCCTGAATCTCCTTACTTCTCAAATAAAACAAAAACCTATCTCTTTGCAGTAGCTACAGATCTACAGATCTTTATTGAATGTTGAATTTAAAATTCTTTCCAAAATCCTCTCCTCTTGCCTTCAGTAAGTTATACCATCTATAATCTCCCCTGACCAGACAGGGTTCACTTTAGGTAGATACTCATTTTTTAATACTAGGAGATTACTTGACATTATATACAGTCCCCAGTCCAGTTCCCCTGAGGTTGTGGTATCTCTTGACGCAGAGAAGGCTTTTGATAGGGTGGAATGGGGTTATCTTTTTTTTGTTTTAGAAAAATTTGGTTTCCACCTAAAATTTACATCCTGGATTCAGCTTTTATATACATCCCCAGCCACAACGATAGGCACTAATGGTAACTTTTCTAAACCTTTTTTCCTCCAGCGCGGCACACAGCAGGGGTGCCCCCTTTCTCCCCTATTGTTTAATTTAGCTATTGAGCCTCTGACCATTTGGCTCCGCAATAGCAACAACTTTGAGGGCATTTTGAGACATGGCCAAGCTCATTAACGCTCTCTCTATGTGGACAATCTTTTATTATACATTTCTAATCCTCTTTCTTCCCTCCCCACAATACTAGATATACTCAATGGATTCAGCCAACTATCCGGTTGCAAACTAAATCTCCAAAAGAGTGAATTATTGCCATTGAACCGCTTGGCAAATTCTGTCCCTTTGTCTACTTTCCCCTTTAAAATAACCTTTGATGGTTTTAGATATTTAGGCATATTCGTCACAAACAATTTTAAGCATTTATTTGGCAAAAACTTTCAACCACTGCTGGACAAGTGCAAACTTGACTTTTCCCGCTGGGCCTCCCTCCCCTTATCAGTTGCTGGCCGTACTAACCTGATAAAAATGATTGTTTTACCTAAGTTAGGACGCGGTCACACTGGCCAACCGTGCCGCGCCTAAGCACGCTTTAGCCCCAAAGTACGTTTGGAATGGCCAGTGTGACCGCAACTGTGTTGTTACAGTAGCTCTAAAATAATCAAATGCAACTTGGTTATGTTTGAAAATGCATTGTACATTTAAAGTTCATGTGATCTAAAGAAATTATTTTTCTGTATTTCAATACTGAATGTCTTGAGTTTGAAAAAATATTCCTTATAAAATTTCTTATTTATGGTAAGATCAAATGTTTTTTGTCTTGTTTTATGTGTGTTTCTCAAACAAATAAGACAGTCACAATAAGAATAACATATAAATGCCAGTACAGGATAGACTTAGCTTTCTTTACAGTGAAAAAAACAAACAAACTTGTGATTATTGGTATTGGTATCGGCCAAAAGGGGTTTTGATATATCGGCATATCGGATATCGGCAAAAATCCAATATCGTGCATCCCTACCTTAAACTGGGGGAGATAAGATATTCTCTTAAAGCTATAGTGCGGAACTTTTGTCGCCCTCTAGCGGAATTCTGCGTTCTTACAACAATAAAGCCGGCGCTTCCATATGACGTACGCCCAGGTGTCGCCTGTGTCCTCCTGCCCTCTGCTCGTCCCCCTCCCCCCATCGCTATTCCCCCAACCGCTGCCACGATGATTCACGTTTCTTCGTTTTTATTCTGTGTGAATAAGGACAGCTGGTGAAAAAAGATGGACTCTTCTGAAGAGGTAATTATTATCTTTTTTTTTTCACCACAGAAATGCAAATAGCTTATTAGAAATGGGAGCCAAGGTGCCTGCTAATATGTAACTGACAGGTTAGTGGATGAAAAGACCCAGTGGTGTCAGCAGAAGCCATTTGTTGTCCGTTGGTCTCCAGTAGCTGCTTATTGATGAAAAACGAAGTGTTACACACAAAGTAGGAAAAAAACCATGCCAGTCCCACTAATTATAGAAAGTTTGTCAGTGCTTGTGCTGCACCATTTACCGTGATATGGTGTAGAAAAAAAATGTAATTTTTCTTCAACGGCAGGACTGGTAAACACACACACACACAAGCTATTGGAAAAATCACCAGGACATACACGCACATGAAATCCCTCTCTCTTTTTTTAGAATGCAAAACATAGCCACAACTGTGTTTTACCTTTGGATAATCTGATGAGCACTACATTTCTTGAGTAAAAATATGTGGCTGAAAGAGACTTTAGACTTAATTTCGGGAAAATGGTGTCCAAGTAGTAATATTTCTAAGCAGTATTATTTTTATTGTTATTACTGCACTGATACTGGATCCATAGTTTGTGTTGCTGTTATATTAGGCATTGTATTATACGGTATGAAATCTAAAATTGTACCACTTCAGCAAGTGTCCGGCTAGGGGCATAGGAATAAAAAAAATCATGAAATGAGGTGAAGTTCTCCACTGATGATAGCACTTGTACATGGAGTGTAAGAATAGGCTTACAACAGATTTGAATTCTTATCAAAAATTTGTGTAAAGTGTTGTAGAGTTATTTTTGTAATTTTTTAGATATATTATTTACCCGTTCATAAAAAAACAGACATGCTCTGACACATATTTCATAAATTAGGAGCTTTCCAGCTTTGATGTCCCCTCCAGTCCAGCCAGCTCTGACTATCAACCACGCAGTAGAGGACGTGGAAGAGCCAGAGGTCGAGGAGGAAGCCAGCCTTTCAGAAGCCGTGGAAGAGGAAGAGGGAGAGGAAGGGGCAGAGGTGCAGACCAGCTGCAACAGGAGGACAGAGACAGAGTTGACCAGCTCCGTCAACGTAACCTGGATGAAATGAGGGTTTGTTCCTTTTTATTCAACACATTCATTTCTTTACATAAAAACTTATACTGTGCCATCTTTGTTCCCAATTTTACATTTCCCTATTGTGAGCCAACCTTATTGAATCTTATCTCCTACAGGCTGCATTAGCTGACATGTCTGATGAGGTCAGAGATGACCTCATTGAGAGGCTAGCCACACGCTTCCCAGGTGTCTTGTTTGACGTCCTCTCCTCCAGAAATCCACCTGTGCCTCCTGCTGCTAGAACAAGTGCACAACCATGGTGGTGCACATGTCAGAAATGTCAGGAAATGCCAACTGAAGTGGAGAAGAAGTGCTGCCAGCAACGCCCAGAGCACTGCATTAGTAGGACAGCACATCTGGAACTCTTCTGCTTGGAACCTGGCATTCTGCGACTGGCAAGGGGGCTCAGACATTAATATCTCAGACTGGATGACCTGCAAGACCCTGGGCAAGACAACAAAGAATTCAGGCATGCAGCTTACAGACAATTTGTTTTGTGGCAGCATGGACGACTACTGGCTGGTCATCGAGTTGTCATCCCAAGCTGCTGCGTGTGGCATATAAGGGACACTTTTCCAGACCCCACTGGCTACACAGGCTTCATTCCTGGACTGCTGTGAAACAGACTATTTTGTTTTATTGTTGTCTGCACCTTCGGCTTTTTGTGTATAGTTGTTTACTTGTTAGCTGTTTATATTTTTTTATTTTAGCCTTACTTTCTTTACTTTTTGTGAGATTTTCATAGCTGTATTTACAATGACTTTGTTTACATATGTTTTTTTTTTACAATTTGACAAGTGCAATATCTCAAAATATATAAATAACTGTCAACACTCATTTCAGTAAAGTATGTCACCTAGTGTTTATTAGCTTTTTATTACAATCTGTCAAGTATTTAAAAGCTTGTTACTGAATGTAAAGTGATGGAGTGTTCTGCAGAAATCGATCCTCAACCCTTTCATCAGAGGAGAATCTAGAAAAGACATGGCAGCAATTAGCAGCAGTTATGGATATAATTGACCCATTCTGAAACCCAGTAATGCTGTTTTTTGTACCTCTTCTCTGGAGACCTGGCTCTGAAGCAGTTCCTCTGTTGTTGGTGGCTCCAAAGGTGGGAGGAGGCCAAATCTTCTAGGGTCTTCCTCCCTGATGGTCCCCCGTCTTGGCACTCCCTTCTGACATCAAACGTCTGCGTGTGATTGCCCTTTGTAGGTCAGGGATGTATCTGTAGGATTTGTGGCTCTTGACGGTGTAAAGGCTGTATCTCCTTGACTTTTTATTGTAAATTTTCTGGTATCTGGGGGGAAAACAGTGGCAAAAAAAACATCACATATCATATAAGTAGTATTTAAAAAGAAAAGAACCAAATAATATAGTATGACTTACGCTCTGTTGCCTTCTTTGGTCAACATTGGTGGTCTGCTGTTGTGGTGGTTGTAGTCTAATGCAGCAAGCAAAGTTCTAGCTTCAAACACAGGTGGAGAGAAGGCAAAGCGTTTGCCTGCATACATTAAAATATGATTGTGAAAGGTCTCAAGGTCAGATGTTGTCCTGTGAAAAAACAGACCAAAACAAAAAAGGTTTTGTATCATAACATGTTGCAGCCTTATTTTTGTGTGTACATACGATCTTTCTGGACAAGTACATCTCCTTTACCTGAGGTTCAAAAATGTGGGGACATCTTTTAGCCACTTTTTGTTCAGAACAACTCCTACGAGTGCCATGTAGGCAGGTGAATCTTTTTGAATCCACTCCTTTTCATCATTGAGTGGCTCATGAAGGCACTTCCCAAAAGTCCACTCATGACGACCGGTCACGTGGTAAAGAACACCTCGCCATAGGCCCTGCAACCAGGAAAACAGCTCCTTTTAGCTACTTTCCACTTGGTGATGTTGTGGCCAATGGGTGCATCAGGTAGATACTACTGTATCACATTTCAGTTTTGTTCTTATGTGTGGTTAAAAAAAATAGAGTGATAGTTATAGTCAATCACTTGCAGTTATGTGTGGGACCAATCATTAGCTTTATGTATATTGATAGAAACAATTTCAATGTACACACCATGAACCGCTCCATGTTCTGTGCCTCTTTACAACAGAACCAGAAGTAACTGACTATGTCTTTCAACCACTGAAGGATTTCTGTTTGGCCTTTAACCTGTCCTGCCTAAAAAGGTAAAAAATTAAAATGCCATTAGTCTATGTATTATCATGCGTCAATCCAGCCAGTCAGTGCACAGTGTACTGGAGATAACAATCTTACTGCGTGTAGTTTCTTGGCCAAGCTTTTTGCTCCATGCCACATGTCCAAGGTGTGGATTACTCCCCTGTCACCATACTTCCCACGCTTGGGATCTGTAACATACAAAAAACAAACACTGGTGTAAGTGTAATTCCTCCTAAATGCAGCTGGTTTACCGGTATAAGTAACTACATGTCAGTACAAGCTCACCCATTATAGGGCCTTGATTTGAACATGTGCATCAGTGCACATCTCTTTCAGTGGTATTCCAGAAAGAAGTTGGTCCATTGTCCTTATAAAGCCTTCTTTCTCCATTGCAACAGAGTTCCTGTTTGTCTCTCTCTTGTCGACTGTCGTGATGTTGATGATGTCCTGGGACTCATAGTCCATAGTGGTGTATGTGCAGTACTGTGTGCAGTGCCCTGCATAGTGACATTATAAGATTACAATTTCATAATATGTGAGAGTACATGAAATACAGCAGGTGGGAACCATGTAGTGCTAAATAATCTGCTGAAAAGTCTCAAAGGTTTGTGCTCAATCCCAAATAATGCTTGAAAGGAATATGATACCAGAAACATGCTAGCTGGTGCAAGTAGGAGCACAAACCTCCCAAATACTGCTTCAACAAGCAGTTTTTGTCATGTTTTGCTTTCAAGTATTATTTGGGATTGCAGACTGATGATAATTGCAATACCTACCTGGAGAGTCCATCCTTCCATCCGCTGTAAAAAATAAGAGAAAGTTTGTCAAACAAAAAGCAAACACTTTAGAACAGTTTCAAAAGATCTAAACTCAATTAATTTCTCTCTTATGTATCTCTGTGCACTCACCAATAGCTACAACGTGATCCTTGGCATGCAGGCGGTCGATGATTCCTGATCTGTTCTCTTGCCAGAACTCCTTGATAGGGTCAAGACAATAGGAGTCTCATACTGCAAAGAAAGTGGACTTGGCAACAATGCCCAAGTTCATGAACCTGAACAGAAGTGCAATTTTATGGTAGTTGTTTCCGGACAGCAGGATATTGGTGGCCAGCATGAAGTCCCCTGCCCGAAGTCCAAACTTGAAAATGGGCTGAGAGTTCCATCTCCAAAGGCTGTGACCTAGCAAACACACCTGTGCATAAAAGTAACAAAACAGAACAAAAAAATAATAATTAAAACATCATATAACGTTACAGTACATTCTATATAAAATCAAGCAGGCAGAGTGTGCCAGATAGACACAACTTTGGAAAAGACAAAACTATAGTGCTATAATAGCTTCCTCACCCATTCAATAGTTGTTGCTGTTCCCCGTGACTTGATGATCACCTCAAAGGGTTGTACAGCATCACATTCAACTCCCAGGAGAGGGTCACTGTACTTGCATTTCTCCAGTGGTAATCTGAGAAAGCCTGTAAGTTGTTTCAGGTTTTTCTCATATGCTATTGTAGCTTTCTCATCAACAATGTCATCTCCACACAAAACCTTCTGGTAATCAGGAAAAGATGTCATCTCAGGTGGAGCTTCTTCCTTCTCTCTCAAGTCGTGCACCATCTCGTCGATACCTACAGTTGGGAGTGTTTCAACGGGGAAGGGCAACTTTAGGGCACCACTGGTTCTATGTTGAGAAAAAACACATTTTAAGATGGTAAGAATTAGATGAGTCATACACACAGTTTGCACAGAAATATAAAATCCATACACTCTTCAATAACTACTGTTCTATTTTAGAGCCATTGAGGCCACACTGCAGACCAAACATACCGCAAACAGAGAGGGGGAACATAGTCTTCATCAGAGCTTCCATCTTCTTCTGGGTTTGAAAGCTCTGTGTCAGAGGTGCCTCCTTCTTTTTCATTCTCCCACTCAATACTAAAAAGAAAACATACATTTTTGTAAGTATTCCATATTGATTGAAGATAATTGGGAAAAGAAAATATTGTGAAAAATATTCTGATTCACATGTACAGTCAACACAACAACAGTGCTGCCATAAATTCTTCCTTGACAATGATGGCCAAATTTGATTTGCATTTGCATAAGTCTAGAAGTAAAACAAATACAGCATTCAAAGGTAACTGTACATTATAAGCAGAACTTACACACTGTTCCTGAGGTTGTTGGCTTCATCCTCATCAATAATCTGAGTGTCGTCCATACTCAGGGAGTGCATGCTGCATATAAAATGTGATATCAATGTATGAGTAACTCAGACATTTTTTCTAATGAATAGACCAAAATAAATAATGCCTCTTTTACCTTATACCTTTTATCTGATATTATGGATTGATTTACCCTTCCTGTAAGACATCTACCACATCCTCCTGATCAGTAAGAGCACCAACCCCAGGCATGTTGAAGATATCATCCCTGTGCAAATACAATTGTGGATCTAAAGTGATTAGCAAGCAAAACCACTTGGTCTGCAGAAGACCATGTAGAAATGTCACGTGTGGATATTTACAAAACGAGAGCTTTGCAGCTACTAATGCAAGCTGCATGTTGGTCTTAGGACACCCACTCGCACAGACACAAACTAATGTACCTTTGAGATTCAGCGCCATAGCTGGACAGTGATGGGGGAAGGGGTGGTCGGATGTTTCAGCCAGTCTTTATGGGGGTTGATGAAAGTGTCCCCTTAGAGTATTTTTCGTAACTGTAATGAAAATGATTACTTATCCAACAGCTGCAAGGCCACATCTGTGTCTGCCCTCAGCCCAATCTCTGCCTTCAAGGCTCTCCACCAAGGAAAAGCCACGCCAATACAAATCAGTGTTTGCCTTCTCCGTCGGTCACTTTCCTTCTTCCCCAGCAATCCTTCTGCCAAACGTCCAGGCTTTTTTTTTGGTGGTAGGATCCACTTCAGAACTCTTTCTCGGCCGTTTCTTTGGATTCTCTGCCATGTTGCTTCCTCGTTCCGCTTGAGCTCTGCTTGTTACTATGAGGTACTCTGCGCGTCCTCCCCCTCCCTTCTTGTTGTGACGTAAAATGCGTAATTTCCTCCGCGCCAGTGCGGGAATGTGGCCCGTTGACAAGCAAATCAAGAATTATATATATTGAAGAATCCCGTGAGGTGTTAGAGGAGCCGATCAGCTTAATCTGCATTTTGTTATCTCCACTAGTAGTGGCATGGCTAAAATGGACAATCATAGACATTTAAAGTTCTGCACTATAGCTTTAAAGGGTCCCTCGCAACTTTTTTTTTTTAAACTTGGAAGCCTTTTTTAAGGTTTGTGGATAACCTTGATCTAGCACCTTAAAGGGACAGTGCTAGTCCCTGAGATACTGCCTGTATTCTTTCACTTTTTTTACCAACTTTTCGACTGTTTTTTTCCCTTGTCCTTTGTCATGTTTGCTTCCGATATGTCTAACTCTTCAATATTGGTTTGCTTTTTATTTTTCTATTTCTGATTTTTCTGTGTTTGTAAGATTGTGAGTGACCATTGTGTGGTGAGGGCAAGGGAGGGGAGGGCAAGGGTGGGCAGGGATGTGTGTGTATGTGTTTGACAGTTGTGGGCATTTGTGGGGTGGGTGGGATATGTGGTGGGGGTTTTGCTATTGGCTCTTTATCAATTCTTACGATGTATTCGCTTATTTATTTTTACTCCTATACTACCTCTTAAGAAGTTGTACATCTACCGATCTTTTGTGATATACTTTGTTGGCCAAGGAAAATCAATAAAAAGATTTAAAAAGAAAGAAAATAGCCCAGGACTGTCATGACTAATGTGAGGGTGCTCAATCAGCACACCATCAAAACTATTTATAAATGTAGCCATGGCACTGTTTATGAATTTTCTGCTCTTTTCATTCTTTGCTGGAATTTTAACTTTCCACTGGCATCTCTGGGTGATACCAGACAAAAGTATTTTCATGTCCGGTTGCTGGACACGGAGCCACTTAAAATAGTAATGTAGTTATTTTCCAAGCTAGGACTACAGCGTGTGGTTGGGATAACATCTAATAATTGTCATCATTTATTTTTTTTTTACTATACTTGTATATTAAGAAATAACCTGCTGGTTTAATTAAAATTGTATGTTGACATAGATGATGAAAGTTTCTTACAACTTTTTCTAAATTTTTGGGTCAACTACTCTAAAAAAAAACGATCGAAGAGTGCAGAGGACCGGAGATGAAAGGGATTGCCAGTCAGTTGCCAGTTAGCTTACGTTAGCCCCGCTAAGTAGCATTTAGCTTACCTTAGCAGTAGAGTTGAGTTTAATGCGTGCAGATTCATTGCCCAATCACAACTCAGCCTGCTCGCACTCCACCTGAACTCCGCCTCTGAACCGGAGCCTGGCTCAACCCAGAACACCGCATTTCCACGATGGCCGCAGCCATGCATTGGCTTCAAAATAGTGTCTCAGAACAGACGTCAGTGACGCTTTGTCCAAGTTTATACAATCCATGGTCTCTTGTCACTCGAGTAAAACAAATTTTATTTAACCTGCCTAACCAGCCGATCAACACAGTAATAATATTTTTATAAAATATAATATATAACATTGGACGCAAGAATGACTGGAAACCATGTAATGAAAATGATTTAATAAAAAATTGAGCAATGAAGACTGTTAAAATCCCCCCTTTGTCTATTTGTGTCTATAAGTCTGTGTGACCTCAAATGTGTAACTGTGTGTCCTGTGTGTCAGGATTGTTGTGACTCTATGCATATGAGTCTGTCTGTCTGTCAGGATTTGTGTGACTGAGTCTGTGAGTCTGTGCATCTGTCAGTTTGAGCCTGTGAGTCTGTGTGTTTGCCAGTATTGGTTAGACTGTCAGTCTACGAGTCTGTGTGTCTTCCAGAACCGCTGTGACTCTGTGGCTAGGAGTCTGTATGTCTGTCCATTATGGTTTAGCTGTAGACCGAGGCGTCTTTGTGCCTGTCTTTTATGGTTTGACTGTGAGTCTGTCTGTCAGCATTGCTGTGACTGTGTTTTTATGGGTCTCTGTATGTCTGTTAATTTTTTTGTGACTGTCGGTCTATAAGTCTGTGTGTGTATGTAAGGATTCGTGTGTATGTATACCTATACATACACACGAATCCTTACTTACGGTGTGTGTATGTATGGATATGTGTGATTGTGGGATTGTCGGTCCGTCAGGATTTGTGTGTCTGTCAGGATTTTTGTTATTGTTAGACTATGGATCTGTGTGTCTTTCAGTGTTGGTGTGACTGTGGGTGTATGAGGCTGTTAGTCAGTGTGCGCCTGTCAGGATTTTTGTTATTGTGAAGTCTATGAGTCTAGTTTGTGTCTGAGTCCGTTTGTCTGTCAGTATTGTTGTGACGTTCTTCTTTGAGTCTGTATGTCTGTCAGTATTAGTGTGACTGTCTTTGTGTTTGTGTTTATTTCTGCATGTTTCTGCTTGTCTGTCTGGACATGTGTTACTGTGAGTCTATGGGGCTGTGTGTCTTTTAGTATCTATGTGATAGTCATGAGTTGTAGTTTCTGACAGGATTAGTGTGAGTGTTGGTCTATGAGTCCATGTGTCAGTCAAAATTGGTGTGATTGTCAGTCATGAAGCTATGTGTCTTTCAGTATTGGTGTGACTGTGTATTTGTCTGTCAGTATTGTGTGATTGTCAGTCTATAAGTCTGTGTGTTTTAGTGTGGTCATGACTGTCGGTCTATGTGTCTGTGTGTGTTTCTGAATTTGTGTGACTGTGTGTGCATGAATCCGGTGTTCCGTCTGTATATGTAACTGTGTGGCCTGTATATAATTATTCTGGGTTTTCTTTTTATATGTATATACTGTTACACATAGACTGTTGCTGTATTTTTTTACCTGTGTCTGCTTGTTTGTTTTTTAGTGTGACTGTGTTTGTGGGTTGTTGAGTATGTGTTACTGTCTTTATGCGTCTTGCAACGTGTCTAACATATCGTTCTTTCTTCGTCTGAGCTTATTTTTGCAAACCCAATCATATCTTGTTAAGCATGTCGGACTGTGTAGGCGGCATCTTGCAGTCAACAATAAGCAAAACACTATTCGTTCTTTGACCTTTAGCCTGTGCTGTATTTATTCAGTGCAACTTCAAGATTAATCTTTACGACTAGACATTAAGACTTCAATCAGCAGGTGTACTGCCGCCCTGCTCTCACAGCACAACAGGGTGTGTACAAGCGTATAGCACAGCAGGCACAGTTCAACCTTTTCTCAGAACAGTACTCCATTTGTTAGTTGAACAAGGGTGCCATCTAGTGACCCTATTTAACATATGTCTAACAGCAAACACATGAGTTCATATCTTGTTTCGAAGGAAAAAGTACAAATAAGTGTCATCAAACAATGCTTTTGATATTTTGTCTTATATTAGTTCGTTTCTCTCTTAAAATTAGTTTTGGTGCAAACGCAACACTGAGATTCTTGTTCATTTGCAAAATCTAAGCATCTTTAATTTCTTTTTTTCAATTATCACTGTTAAGAGGATAACTTTGCACAAATCCATGTCGATCAGCGTCCTGCCAATTTTCAGTGCTGTTTTGGCATCAAGCACAGTAGTGTTGTGTTAATACTGTGATCAATGGCACAGTTTTGCTTCTCTGCCATACCAAGCTTTTTCCTACAAAAGCCATCATAATTGACACCAAACACATGAATTACATTCAAATTAAGTAGAAAGGAATAGCAAACGTGTGTAATCAGAGCTTCAAAGCATGATTTTAAATGACTTTTAAGTTGTTTCTTGCTCTGTTAAAGCGTTTTGGTGCATTAAACACGAAATTGTGATGCAGTTTCAATGGCGACCCTACCATTTTGTGACTTTAACACTGCAATGTGTCTAACAGAGAACAAAATTAATATAGGCCAATTGAGTGTCCTGAGCGTTTTCAGTGCTGTTGTGTGCAGCATGATCATTGCACATTTCTGTCTTCCTAGGCTGTTTCCTGCAAAAGCTGTCATATTTGACACCCAACACCAGTAATATTCAAATTTCGCAAAAAAAAAAAAAAGTTAAATGTATCAGAACTTGAACTATGATTTTGAATGATATGTCACTTTAGGTGTAATGAGTGTGCCATAGTACAAATCTGTGTAACCCTGTGTCCTGGGCGTTTTTAGTGCCGTTTGGCATCCAGCATGGTAGCCCTATTGTCGTGGTTAATTTCATCACTTTACATTTCTGCTTTTTATGTGCTCCTTAAGCTTTTTTTCCTGTCATATTTAAAACCCAGCACATGAGTTACATTAAGGTCCCATTTACACGACAACATTTTATCTGAAAACGCTTAAACGATGTGAAAAATATCTGCGTTTACACGTAAACACTGATGGCCTGAACAAGCTGTAGTAAGCATGCCAGGCCTGTACATGGTGCTATAACTGTCTTGTCCAGAAGCCACTTTTGGTAGATCTCCACTGAAGTAGAGTTGAGCTGATCACCTGGTGTATACATACTGAATATTCAGACTTAGACTGTTTGGTCCACTTTAAACGGACCAGGGTTTGTTTCCAACGCTGGTGCGGACTTTTCATGCAGGTGTATTCACACCTGCATGAACACACAAACGAACCCTGGTGCGGACCCAACAACCGGACTGAGACCCACTCTTTGAGGAGGTCTCGGTCCGCTTCCAAACGAACTCTGGTGGGGTTCGCGGTTCTCCTGTGCAGGTCTGAATACAAACCAAGGTCCATCCGAACTAACTACAGGATACATGCGCCTTTTGGGCCTATAAAGCCACGGTAACCTAACCGTCTTTGGTTCATACCTGATCCTTCGTCTTCTCTTTAGCCACGCTGTAGCTAGCATGTTGTGGGTCAGGACACACAGAGCATAGTGTCTCCTTGCTGCGCGCATTCGTCTTCACTGTTCAAAAATTTGAAACGGTGTTGTTAAGCCTGCTTTGAAGAAGCTGCTCTTGAAACTGAAAATGATTTTGTGGCTCTAATAAGAGCACAAACACACGTTTACCTCCATTTCCGGGTCTGTATTCTGTGTGCCGCCCTTTGTCAGTGCTGTCCAATGAAAGCACCGATCGTCACACACGTGGATGTGTTAACAGAATATACTCCACTTGCAAAAAGTACAATCTGAATACAAACCCACCAAACAAAAAAAATAAAGTCTGCTTTTGGTCTGGACCAAACAAGTGGGCCAAACTACTTTTCTGGTCTGAATACAGACTTAGGGCGTTTTCAAAGCTATGGTTTGATTACTTTGGTCCGCACCAGGCAAAATTTCTTTGAATTGTAACAAACAAATGGTACGGTTCGGTTTCAGACGCACATATTTATAAACAAATCAAAATAGACCAAAGCAGCAACGTCACTACGTCACTTCCGCTTAACTAGATGGAGCGTCAGGTATTAGTTGCCCTCTTTGGACTGATTTTTGCCCATTATTTATTGTGTGTCTGTAATTTTCTTAAAATTATTCAGTTTCAAAATCAGTCGCAGCTGCGACTTGAAAACAATGTCATGATGCATTTGATTCGCCGACGGCGTATTGTACGCCACTGTAGCAAGAAGAGATATGCCATCCTCCTGAATGACCAGCTCATCAGATGGCGATATTCTTGTAGATCCATCAGGTATGCCATTGGTGTCTATACTCAGCTTTGGCTATTTTTCTGTAAGCTACTCCACAGCCACCCCGCGGCCGCGGGCTAATTTGATAAACGCGGAGCAGTACATTAGTTCTGCCTAACTGCATTTCCGCATGGACGCATTTCACCGCAGAACACAACAAACTTTCCAGGGCTGGAAATATTTCTGCCTTCGCCACTCATTCTTATTTCAAATTACCGTATTAACATTATCTTTTCAAGTCACAATGAATGAACAAGAACTAGCCTATTTTGACAATGTTGTAGGAATTATAAATGGAGGGCAATGCATTTAACAGCCAATCAGATATATTTTACTGGAATGGACCGTCAGTCAATGAAGATCAAAAGAGAACATATCACCAATTTTATTTTTCTGTTCCGCAGGAGCATATGGATATATGCCCGTAGAGATGGTTGGTGGGATCACATCTACAACACCTGGGCAGACAAAGAATGGCTGTCCAACTTCAGAATGAAGAGAGCCAGTTTTGATAATCTCTGCAACACTCTCTGGCCATGGCTGAAACGTAAAAACACAAGTTACAGACAGGCTATACCTGTACAGAAGCGTGTTGCATTTGTATTTGGCGGTTGGCCACTAACCTGGACTACAGGTCCATCTCTCACCTCTTTGCTGTTGGGGTATCAACATGCTGCATCATCACCCAAGAAGTTGTGACTGCCATAAATTTTGTTTTAAAGCCTATGTTCCTCAAGCATCCCTCTGAAGCAGAATTACGCCTAATTGTACAGGGTTTTAGGGACAAGTGGAGATTTCCTCAAGTGGCAGGTGCTATTGATGGAACCGACATACAAATAAGAGCTCCATCAGAAAACTCATCCGATTATTTTAACAGAAAGGGGGTCTATTCAATCATTTTGCAGGGGGTGGTGGACCATCGGATGAGATTCTGGGACATTAATGTTGGGCGACCAGGAAAGGTACACGATGCTCGTGTTTTCTCCCTCTCTTCACCGTATGAGCTAGGCAGTGCAGGCAGACTTTTACCTCACTGGAGTGAAACCTTCGAGGGAGTCGATGTGTTTCTTCTTCTCTTGGGGGATTTCGCCTACCCGTTACTAACCTGGCTGATGAAACCATACCCAGAAGGTGGAGGGATAACACCACAGAAGTTATATTTCAATCGCAGACTCAGTTTAGCCCGTATGGCAGTTGAGCGGGCATTTGGTCACCTCGAAGGACGATGCCGCTGCCTTTTGAAAGTAAATGATACCCACATAAGTTTCATAAGTCGCATAATATCAGCTTGTTGTGTGCTACATAATTATTGTGAGGACCGCAGTGAGGAATTTCTGGAGGGAGATCATGGAGAATCCTCAGAAATCGAGGCATCGGAGGGTGTGGGACATCAGGAGCAAGTGCATGGGCAACAGCAGCCTCATGACATCAGAAATGCACTGTGTAGCTATTTTTCTAAAATGTATTTTTTTTTTAACCATTTGTCCCACCTGCCAGCTGTGAAAGGGATGCACTACTATTTTCATAGCACCAGTTCTGGCCTTTTTTGGAAGTAAGTGCTGCTATGACTATAAATAACTTCATTTTTACTTCACTGAAAGTTTGCATGTTTATGTAGATCTCATATTCTGTGGGCTGTAAATATTTTTTTAATTGAAAGTGGTTTATACTTTTACTGAAACCACTTTTACTACAAAGTGTTTAATTTTCCACATTCTTCATTCATGTGAAAGCCAAACATGCAATGTTTTTTGTGTTTGTAAATATACAAAATGTCAAAAGCATAAACAGAATTAAAGCAATTATTTTTATTTTCAAAAGTGTTGCTTTTGTAAATATAACAGCCAGTACCTCAATTAATAAAAAGTATATTACAAAAAGTGCTTCTTCTCACAGGGTATTTCAGCAAAGAAGTAAATAAGAATGAGGTAGCATGATGTCAAAACATGAAAACACAAAATATCTTCTTCCTTTGAAGACAACAATCATATTAAGCACAAATGCATTTGTTTGTACCCATGTGAATATAAGAAATGGACTAACAGACACAGACATTCAAAAAGACCATTGAAAACAGACAAACATTCACACCTGAAATGCCTCACTCCTCAGTGGCACTTTTCAAATGAAGACTCTCAACTTAAACCTGAAGCACCATTTTTAACTGCACCAAGAACACATCCTACATAAAGAGACTAGAAATTGTAAAACTCCTGCTGGTTATTCAGGTCATGTAGAGGTGATGAAGTGCTTGGATGCTCATTTTGGGAGGAGTAAGGGTGATGAGGAAGCACGGGGGGTGGGACAGCAGGATGTGGTTGATATGGTGGTGGCTGTGCTAGTGGCCAGGCCCTGGGGGAGGTGTTGACCAGGGTGACATTGATTGAGATTGACCAGGCAAAACATTTAACAGAGTGCTCACTAGCTGTACAAGCATCTGGTTACTGGCTTGTTGCTGTGCCTGTAAAGCCTGAGATCTCCTCTCATCTGTCTCCTGTTGAGCCTTCATCATGTTTAGTTTAGTTTATTTCGGTCACATCAACATGAATCTCACCCACAAACACCAAAGTGAGAAGTGACACAGCAAACAAGTGTTACGTTTGTGCTTAAATAAAGCAAAATAAAGCAAACTAACAAAACAAGACCGAAAAAGGTGTAGGCTGAAGCCTTTGCTTATTTTGCCTACCCTTTTCAAATTCACAATTTACTCAGCTTCCTTTTGGTTTATGCGAAACAATCAGAAATTCACATGTATCCCAAATCTGAGCACATTTTGTGCTCACATTATGGTTCTGTACTTTACAATCATTTTTTGTTTAAGCAACTTTTTAAACCTACCATGTGTTTGACATTCTTTCATTTCTCTGTCTAATCCATTCCACAGACTAACTCCATACACTGAAACACATCTTAGTTCAACATTTGTCCTGCTCTTTGTTTTTGTGAACATACAACTCCCCCTCAGTTCATACTCACACACTCTAATCTGGAACAATCTCTGGATACAGTCTGGCAACATTTTATGGTATGCCTTGTACATCAGTGAAGCTATCCTCAGATCCACAAGTTCACAGAATTTTAGAGCTTGCAGCTTTATAAATAATTTGTGTGTTGGTTCACGGTAATCAGCTCGGTTAATGAGCCTGATCACTTTCTTTTGAAGCAAAAAGATTGGATTTGTAATCGTTTTATATGTTTTTCCCCAAACTTACAGTGAGTAATGTATGGAAGTATGAAAGAACAATACAACATTTGCAATGAATCTGAGTTAAGAATATCTTTGGTTTTACACAATATTGCAGCTGACATTGATATTTTGGTTTTAATGTAATTAACATGAGGTTTCCAACACAGTTTGTCGTCTATAATCACTCCTAAGAACTTATTCTCATAACCACGCTCTATTTCCATACCATATATCATAACTTTTATCCTTGTATTATTTTTCTGATTTCCAAATATCATGTATTTAGTTTTACTTACATTTAAAGATAACTTATTGATACTAAACCATCTTGCCAAGGTATCCAATTCTTTTACCACTGTACCCAGAAGATGATCCAGGTTCTTACCAGAGTAAAACAGATTGGTGTCATCAGCAAACAGAATAAAATTAAACAATTTTGACACATTACAAATATCATTGATGTACAATATAAACAATTTAGGACCCAACACCGATCCCTGTGGAACCCCACATGTGACTTGTAGCATGTCAGACATATTATTGTTATTCTGCCCTCACTAGAAGATCAGTCCAGCTCGACAGATAGTTAAACAGTGTATCAACTATATCCAAAAAAAAAACCATCCAGAAGATGAGGTATGGTTTGGAGCATTTATCAATGTTCAGTTTTTGTTCCATTCCATTTCATTTCATTCCATTTCATTTCCATTTCAGTTCATTTGGATTCATTTGAGTTCATTTTTGTGAAACTACAAAACAGAAAAAGGAAAAACAACGGTCACAATTCATAATGCTTGATTCATATACTACACTTCTCTATAAATCAACCTGTTTGCTTGTAATACTCATTAACACAGTTTAGAAAACATTATGATTTACTCACAGACCGATATTGATGCAGGTTGTTTAAAGAAAAGGCAGTCAACAGCAAAAGGATGCAGCAAACTTTTCCTTAAGAACAATGAGCAATTCCCACCATGCCTTGCAGCTGGTGCTCTTAAAGGGACAGCGCACAACCAGTCCATGAGAGCACCACTGCGCATGCACAGCCCGGACTCCTTTGGAGGGCAGCGTGGAGCGCTTGCTGTTTAACTGTCCTGTCAGAGAGGCCAATCCCAGCAGCTGCACTGTTGAACTCCCTCACAGAGCAGCACAATTGTTTATATGTACATACTGATGTCTGTTTTTCAGGTAACTGCTGAGCCATTTATTTGCTGTTCCTCTGTTACCAGTTTAGACAATAATAATGAATGGTCTATGGTGTCAAATGCTTTTTTTAAGTCTATGAAGATACCGACTGTATATTCTTTATTGTCTATTGCTGTGGATATTTGTTCTATAAAATCTATGACTGCCATTGATGTGGCTCGTTTTGATCTGAAGCCATATTGATGTTCATTAAGTAAGTTCTGTTTCTCTATGAAGTTATCAAGTCTATTGACAAAGAGTTTCTTTAAGATTTTTGAGAACTGTGGAAGTAAAGAAATGGGTCTATAGTTGAAGAAGGAATGAATGTCTCCACTTTTATGAATGGGTATGACTGGCTATTTTCATTTGACTGGGAAATATGCCTGTTTGCAGTGACTGGTTGAAGATATGTGTTAATGGTTTGGCTATGCTATTAATAATTTTTTAAACTAATTTCATATCAAGATCAATACAATCAACAGACGTTTTCATTTTAAATTTTCTAACTACATCTATTACCTCTGTTTCGCTAATTCTGTTCAAAAAAATAGTATTGGGATTTATTTCTATGATGTTCTCATTGACATCTTCTTTTAACAGTGGATCAATGATGTCTTTAGCTAACTTATAGCCAACATTAACAAAATACTCATTGAATCTATTGACAGCCTCTGTGGTTTCAGTGTTAATTGACTGGTTGTTTATGTTCAAGTACTCTGGAAAACCAGACTTCTCTGGGCTGTTTTAAAGTATGTTATTCAGCACCTTCCATGTTCCCTGGGTGTCATTTCTATGTTGCTCTAATTGTTTATTAAAGTAATCCTTTTTACTTTGTCTCATTATACTGGTCAGCTTATTTTTGTATTTCTTATATTTACTCTCTGCCTCCTTTGTGCAGGATGTGAGGCATTGCTTATAGAGTATGTTTTTCTTTTTACAAGCCTTTTCTAATCCTTTAGTTATCCAAGGCTTGTCTTTGTACCTATTTATCTTTCGAGCTGTTAAGGGACAGTGTTTATCATACAACATACAAAAGATTGATAGAAATTCATTGTAAGCTTTATCAGGATCATTCCTTAAGTAAACCTCACTCCAGCTTTGCTTCCATAGATCTTGCTCTAGAGCCTCTGTGGCTTCAGGTGTTTTATGTCAAGTGGGTTTATAGATGTTGAATTTCCTCTGCATATCAGTCTCAAAAACATTTGGTACAGTAACAAAAACAGGCAGATGGTCAGTGATATCATTGATCAGCAGTCCACTTCCAACTCTGTTACCTATTTCATTAATAAAGATATTATCTATAAGTGTTGCACTGTCAGATGTTATTCTGGTTGGTCTTAAGATCGTGGGGAAAAGGCAAATACTATACATGGTGTCTAAAAAATGTCTATTCATTTTATGATCCTTCAACAAATCTTAATTGAAATCACCACACACAACAATCATTTTTCTTGTCATTTCTCTGGTCAAACAGTTCAACCATCTTGTCATTGAACATGTCAAGACAGGATCCAGGAGGTCTATATGTATATGTAGCGACTCCAAACCTGTCGCTTGAGAGGAAGTAAAGGGTCCTGTCTTTGTCTGACGCGCTGCCGCCTAGCCCACAGAGACATCGTGGCTTTAATGAAGCGGTGATTTGCTCTCCCGCACACACACTGAATGAATCCAGGCACATCAATGTATCAAACCATCCAAAACAAGGCAAAACGTAGCGGTCAACAAAAATTACGGCTACCCGCTCCCCTCTCTCCATCCGACTGCAGGTAAGCACACCTCTAAATATACCCGGCATTCACCACTTGTGTCCTGTGACCCAAACTTCCGCTAGTTACCATAGAAACCACAAACACCACGTGACATATAAACTGCAATATGGCTCCTACACTATAGATACAAGAGATTATTATATTTTTAGTTTTCTCTACATCTATTTCAATTATTACACATTCCATTATATTTTCTATTTTTATTGACATCTCCTCCAAAATTTTACACTTTAATTCATTATTCACAAATAAGGCAACACCTCCCCCTTTTCTGTTGTCTCTGTTAGTAGAAAAAAGCCTATAACCCTCAAGCTCAACATTTAATTCTTTCTCTGTACTGAGCCATGTCTCTGAGACAGCAATAACACTAAATCTCTTGAACTGTTTTAAATAATCCTTTATTTTGTTTAAGTTACTATAGAGGCTTCTGCTGTTGAAATGTATGATTGACAGAGTATTGCCCATTTATTATATTACTTTTGAATTGATCATCAGTGTAATACTCACAGTTGCAGTTGGAATTTTTATAGAAGTTATTCTCAGGATCAATATCGTTGTCTATTTCATACATTTTGTGTTCTGACAAATCAGCAGTTTGAAGGTCCAGGATATAGGAATCATTCACATAGTCCGGTGATCCAGCCTCTCTGAGGTCGTCATAGTTCACGTCTTGAAATGGGAAGGAATAATCCTCCGCCCCTCTTGTTAAATTCTGTCTCTTTCTCAGTCCAATAACTACAGAATTAATAAGTTTAACCCAACTGGGTACTTGTTTATTAACAGTTTCACATGCGTGCGTATACCGTTGCAGCTCAGCCCATTCATTCTCGGGTCTCACACACAAATCGGTCCGTAATGCAACCGCTTGTACAGAACATTTTGGTTCCTAAGGAATACACACATTAACAATAACTCCTATTGTTACATCCTTTCTCTTTTCTGAGAGTTTTCTCTTTTCATACCAATGTAGATTAATCATATTCAACTTAAGCATCTGAAGTAACAAACAGAACATAAATGAGAATAATCATCCTGTAAACAAAGTGTTGTAGATTCTTTTCAAGCTATTCTGACTTCACATAACTCTACGGGAAGTTTCACAAACATTAGCTATGAAAATATTCTTGAAAATTGTACGTAACCATTTGAGTTTAAACATAGATCAACATTTCAGAACACTTAATCAATCAGGACATTTCAATCCAAACAAAACAATTCCCTTTTTTTTTCTCTCTTCTTTTTTTTTTTTTTTTTTTTTTTTTTTTTTAGCAGAGAAGACTTAGCTAGTACTGTAGTACTGCACAGTCATTTAAAGGTCACAAAGTCTTTGAAACGTTGTGGTTTCACTTCTGTGCGACCAGCTCTGGTGGTTTTCAGGATGTCACTGTCACACGTAACAGTGGCTGCATTTCTCTCAGGGTCAGCACAGGAAGGAGCAGGCACCGGGTGCTCCTGGCTCTCAGTCTTGATGTTCATGGGCTCACTGGGAGCAAATCCTTGAGCATGCCTGAGATGTCTCCGATTCCTCCTGAGAACTCCACCTGAGTGTACCTGGATGTCATAGGATCTTGTATCCACCTGCTTCAGCACTTTACCTTTCCTCCAAACAGCGTGAGGTGCGAGTGGCTGTATCCTCACACAGTCACCTGCCTTCAGGGTGTCCAGGTCTCTAGCTGATCTGTTGTAGTAGGTAGACTGACGTTGTTGGTTGAGTCTCAGTCCCAGCTGTGCCTGTTCAACCTTAGGCTGGAGAAGACTTGATTTTGTGGGCAGTAGTGTTCTAGTACGACGGCTGAGAAGTCTCTGTGCCGGACTGGTGTCTAAGCCCTGTGACGGTGTGTTGCGGTGATCCAAAAGTGCGAAATACGGGTCTTGCCCAGCAGCTTTTGCCTTAAGCAGGAGTTTCTTTGCAGTCTTAACAGCAGATTCTGCTTTGCCGTTGCTCTGGGGGTAGCCTGGTGATGATGTCTTGTGCTGGAATTCCCAAAGTTGGCTGAATCTCTGGAACTCTTGGGATGAATATTGCGGGCCGTTGTCTGAAATGACGATGTCCGGGATGCCCTGGCGAGCGAAGTGGGCTTTCAGTTTCCTTATCACTGTAGTGGATTTAGTGTCAGGCAGATGGTCTATTTCCCAGAAATTAGAATAGTAGTCAACTGTGATAAGGTAATCCTTGTTGTCAAACGAAAACAAATCTGTACCCACTTTTGCCCAGGGTCTGGTTGGCATGTCATGAGGGAGCAATGTTTCTTTCTGTTGTTTATTGTCCACTGATCTGCAGATGTCACACTTAGCTATATATGTTTTAATTTGATCGGTCATTCCGAGCCAGAAAACACACTCCCTAGCTCTCCGCAGGCATCCTTCTACACCCAAATGTGAGGAATGTAAGCGGTGTGTGATTTCCCTGCGCAGTGCATCAGGTATGACAGCACGCTCCCCTCTGAACACTATCCCATCTTGGTAGCTCAGCTCCTCTTGGAATGAGAAGTAAGGCCAGATTCCACTTGGTGTTTGTTTCTTGTCATTTGGCCATCCTTGGTTCATAGTTTTTATGAAGGTTTGCAGTGTTTCATCCTCTTTTGTCACAGAGCGGATTGCAATGAGACTGTCCCCTGAAATAGGTAAGTGTTGTACCATATTAACAGTCTCTATTTCAGCTTCCACTGAGCCATATAATGAATACTCAGGAAGGTATGCTCTGCTTAGAGTGTCTGCAAGATGCATGTCTTTCCCTGGTACATGAATTACATCCAGATCGTATTTCTGAATGCGCATCAGCATCCTCTGAAGTCTTTTCGGTGCACTCAACAGGGGTTTTCTCACTATTGTCTCTAATGGCTTATGATCACTCTGCACCGTCACTTTGTGTCCATATGTGTACTGGTGGAACTTTTCCATGCTAAACACCACAGCTAGAAGCTCTTTTTCGATCTGAGCATAGCCCTGTTCTGTCTGTGTGAGTGCTCTGCTAGCAAATGCGACAGGCTTACCTTTCTGCATGAGTGCTGCACCCAAACCTGTGTCCGAGGCGTCACACTGCACAGTCAGTTCTTCGTCAGGGTTATAATATTTTAGTACTGGAGCATTTGCGATGGTCTCCTTCAGTTTGAGGAATGCTTCATCATGTTGTGTTGTCCATTTCCACTCACAGTCCTTGTGTGTCAGTTGTCTCAACACTTGACATTGGTCAGACAGATGTGGGCAGAACTTGGCCAGATAGTTGACCATACCCAGTAGTCTCTGGACTGCTTTTACATCAGCTGGTTTTGGCATCTGTGTGATGGCACGAACCTTTTCAGGGTCTATTTTCAGTCCATCTGCTGTTAGGAGGTGTCCTATGTATGTAGCCTCCTTTTGCCTCAGTTTAAACTTTTCTGCGTTTAGTTTTATGCCTTTGTGTCTGCATCGGTCCAGGAAAAGTCTCAGCTTTTCATCATGGTCGCGTTCAGCTTCCTCTTGTGTCTCTCCTTGACCTGTGATCAGCACATCATCTGCAATAATGTACAGACCAGGTAGATCCTCCAACGCCTGTGTCAGCTTTCGCTGAAAGATCTCAGGTGCCGGACTTATCCCCATCGGCATCCTCAGCCATCTGTAGCGTCCAAATGGAGTTGCAAAAGTTGTGAGGTAGCTAGACTTGTCTTCCAGCTTAACGTGCCAGAAACCACTCTTGACGTCACACACAGTAAACACTTTGGCTGCGGACAGGTCTGGAAGTATGTCCTCAATGGTTGGAAGTGGGAAGTGGCTGCTTTTTAATGCCTTGTTCAAAGGTTTCGGATCAATGCATACTCTCGGCTTCCCATTCTGCTTTTGTACCACAACCATTCCGCTAATCCAGTCTGTGCTGCATTCTACTGGTGCAATTATTCCTCTGCGCTGTAGGTCCTGCAGTTCATCTTTCAAAGGCTTCATCATGGCAACCGGAACACGTCTCTTTGACAGCTGCACTGGTTTTACTGTCTCATCAATCTCTATTTTATATTCTCCTTCAAGACAGCCATCTCCTGTGAACACATCAGCATACTCTGCTTGTATATGTCCCATAGTCCACTGTCCATGTGTGGGCTTCTCTGAGGTAACAATGCTGTCTATCGCCAGAATGTTTTCATAATGCACTTTTATTAACTTCATGGCCTTGCTGGCTCTTTTGCCCAGTATCGGCACAGTGCCATCTTTATCCACCACCTGGAACTCTAACTGGTACTGTTTTTGGTTTCTTGGGTTTCTTAGTTTCACTTTACATTTTCCCAGTGGTCTCAGTTGGCTTTTGTCATACATCACTAACACAGTCCGTGTGTCTTCAAGTTTGGTGTCAGGGTTAAGCATGTTAAGTGGGATAACATTACATGTAGCACCACAGTCTATTTGGAATTTCACTACATCTTTGCCCAACAGCATTCCAGCAAAGAGCTGCGTGTCATTCTCTTTGACGGTGTCCTCTGCATTCACATCCTTTGCCCCTGCTTCAGTAACACATAAAATTTCTTCATACTCATCACTATCATATTGTGTTATGCTGTGCACCTGCTTCTTTTTCTTTTGGTTGGGGCTTGCTCTGCATTTCACTGCAAAATGGTTTTCTTTGCCACACTTTTTGCATGTCTTACCATATGCAGGGCATTTGTTCTTGCTCTTTTCATACTTTCTCCCACAAAACTTGCATTCCACTGTGTTGTCAGTTCGTCTTTGGCGCGATGCTTCTTGCACTGCATGCACCTCCTCCACCATCGGTCCCGAGATGGCTTTGATGTTTTCCCGCGACAGCTCCACGGCTCTGCACAGTTGTATGCACATGTCCAGTGTCATGTTCTTTTCACAGAGCAGTCTCTCTCTCATGGCTGCGTTGTTATGTCCACAAACAATCCGATCTCGAATGAGAGAGTCTCTTAAAGTCTCAAAATTGCATGTTTTTGCCAACAACTTCAGTTCGGTGACGTAGCTGTCGATATTTTCACTGGTGCCTTGGTTTCTCGTAAAGAAACGGTAACGCTCTACAGTCTCGTTAATGCAGGGGTTGCAATGTTCATCAAACTTTTTAATGACGTCGTCTAACTTCCAACTGTCTTTGGGGGTCTCACCCATCAGTGTATCCAGAAGCTCTCTGCCACTCTCACCGACGAGATAGCAGAAAAGTTTCACTTTCTTCGTTTCATCCTCTGCCCCACATGACAGGTCCACATAGAGCACATGTCTTCCACGACTTTGAAAGACTGCTGGCGTCCAAGCATAGTGTCTGCGGTGGTTTTAATCCATCCATACCGCTCGGCTGGCTTGCCTCGTAGTGTTAGCTCCTCCGCTAATCACTGCTGCAACTTCACTCACGCTGGACTCAAAAAGTCTCGTCCACTGCCGCTGCCACCATGTTAAATTCTGTCTCTTTCTCAGTCCAATAACTACAGAATTTATAAGTTTAACCCAACTGGGTACTTGTTTATTAACAGTTTCACATGCGTGCGTATACCGTTGCAGCTCAGCCCATTCATTCTCGGGTCTCACACACAAATCGGTCCGTAATGCAACCGCTTGTACAGAACATTTTGGTTCCTAAGGAATACACACATTAACAATAACTCCTATTGTTACACTTCTCACAGTAACATCCATACAGTCAGATGATGCACTCCCATACAGATATCCATAACAGAGCAATGATGTTTAATGTACACCTATTAACACGCTGCTTAGACGTCCTTGATGACATTTTCCCTGCAAGTTGTACGTGCGTGTGTGTATTATTGTCTGTATGGATCCAGGTCTCCCATTTCTCTCACCATGATTACCTTTGCGCTTTCCGGTCCATTCAACCGGATCATAACTTTGCAGTTCCTAGTCCAAGTGGCTTGTATTATGTTTTGCTTCTTAAGGATACGAGCTTGTCGTGCAATATCAGAATTCTTTTTGGTTAAGTGTTCATTCACGTAGACTCCAATGCCAGACAGCTTCCTCGTTTGCCTTAACAGTTCGATTTTACTTTTCCTGTTTGCAAAACGCACAATGATCGGCTTTGCTTTGGCATCCTTTTGATAAAGCGTGTGGCACGCCGAGATGTTTTTTCTGTCATTGGTCATGTTGTGATTTTCAAAGAACTGAACAAGTTGTTTCTCTAATGTTTGTAGTTCGCGCGGAGGGGCAGACAGCGCTCGTGCGTAAGTTTGATGCTTGATATCCAGTCCAGTAATAACCACATCATCCATACGTGTGTGGCAAGTGGGAGATGAAAACACTAATTTTAACTGGGAACCAACAACGCCACCTGGGGAATTTCACCCCAGGTGGCGTTGTTGGTTCCCAGTTAAAATTAGTGTTTTCATCTCCCACTTGCCACATATTTGGCGTTGTTGGCAGGATACCACAGTTAAAAGGGCAGAGACGTGGTTGTTTTTTTCTTTTTCTTTTCTTTCTATTAGTGTGGTTTGTCTCTTGTTTTTTTTTTCTTTTTCATTGGTGATTATTTGTGCAGTCATAGAGCCAGAACAGCAGCGTTATTCCCCAGCTCAATTTTAATTATCCTGTGCATCTGTATTTCGGGTCATGATGGAGGAGGAAATGCAACAGCTCAAGGAGCTGGTTTTGCAGCTTAAGGCAGACAACGAGCGACTCCGTCGGGAGTGTGCGGCCTCTCCGGGGGCTTCTGGTGGGGCTTCTTCGGGCTCTTCTGTTCCGGCAGCGGGTGCTGTTTCAGAGAGGTTGGTCGTGATTCCGAGAGACCGTAAGTGTCCCATTTTCAATGGTAAGACAGGCATAGGGATTATTGAGTGGGTGGAGGAAGTTCAAGCATGTGCACGCGCTCGCCACCTTTCTGCTGCTGATCAAGCATTGTTTCTTTTTGATCATTTGGAGGGAGAGGCAAAAGAGGAGATCAAGTTTCGCTCCGGTGAAGAGCGCAGAGATCCAGCTCGGGTCCTGGCCATCTTAAAGGAGCTGTATGGGTGCAGTCAGTCTTATGTCACCCTGCAGCAGGCTTTCTTTTCTCGGCATCAACAGGAAGGTGAGACATTGCAAGAGTTCTCTTTAGCCCTCATGGCTCTAATGGCACAGGTTGAGCAACATGCGCCTGATAGAATGCCTAACGCAGGCGTTCTTCTTAGAGATCAGTTTACAGAGCATGTTCTTGATAGCTCCCTTCGTCGGGAACTGAAGCAGTTGGTACGTTGCAGGCCCACCATCACCTTGTTGGAGCTGCGGAGTGAGGCAATTCGATGGGAGAGGGAGGGCCTTCCAGGTGGCGCTAGAGGTCGTAGCTCTTCACTCCCAGTGGCTTATGGCCTCCAATATGGAGTGCAGGGTCATTGTCAGCCAGCTTCTCAGGCTGCTCCTCAAGGACCAGGCTTAAGTGAGGTAATGGACCTCTTAAAGCGTCAGCAGGAACAGTTAAATCACTTGGCCCAGACAGTAGCTTCTTTGCGGGCACCTCCCCTGCCAGGTCCTGTGTCTCAATCTGTAGTTTGCAGGAGGTGTTTGCAGCCCGGTCATTTTGCTCGAGAGTGTGACCGCGAGCGGGCTCACCCTCGTAGGCGTGCTAACTCAGCTGCAGATTTCAACCGAAATGCTGCACTGCCTTCTCATTCTTCTCAGCAGTCGGGAAACTGAAGCCCGCTGAGCTGTCGAGCCAAAGCTCAGTTGGGGAACCTACAGGCTCACAGCCGGATTTGGCAGCTGACCTGATTGCTCCTTGTCCACACATTACTGTTTCCATTGGAGGAGCTAGTGTGAAGTGTTTGGTGGACACTGGTTCCATGGTGTCCACCATTACAGAAAGTTTCTTCTTGGCACAGTTTGAACCCTGGGGCCACGACCGTCTTCGCTCTTGCAATTGGTTGCAGCTACGTGCGGCTAATGGTTTAGCCATCCCGTACACTGGCTATTTAGAGTTGGACGTGGAATTGTGTGGTAAAGTGATGCCCGGCTGTGGGATTCTTGTCGTGTCGCTGAATCTTCTGCTCCTGGAATCCTGGGGATGAACATCATCCGACGATGCTACAGAGAACTCTTTGGTGTGTTTGGACCTTCCTTGTTTGAGTCTCCCTCTGTGTCAGGGGCACCTGGTGTTGTTGTGGCAGCTTTACAGAAGTGCCATCAGTCTGAGACCCAGGCTGCAGCGGGACTCACTGGCACAGTGAGAGCGCGAGGCAGGAGGGTGGTGCGTATACCTGGTGGCGTCATGAAACTAGTTGCCGCAACATGCCCAGAACAGTTTGCTGGTCAGAGTGCTCTGTTCGAGCCTCCTGAGTCTGGTTTGCCAGCAGGCCTGATGGCTTCTCCATGCCTGTTAAAGGTAGTTCGGGGCACAGTGTATGTCCCAGTTGTTAATGTGGGAACAACTGAGGTGCTGCTGTACCCCAGAACTAGCCTTGGTGCTTTGAGTGTTGCCCAGGTTGTCAGCCTACCTGCAGGAGTGACCGAGGTGGGATCCTCCAATGCATCAGTGTCTTCCCAGACTGTTACTCCAGTCATTGATGGGGTAGGGTCGCTGGACCTGTCTGCATTAACTGAGCGGGAACAGACCAATGTAAGGTCATTGTTGTATAAGTACAGCTCAGTTTTTGCAGCTCAAGAGGGGGATTTGGGGTGCACAAACCTCCTCTCACATGAAATACCTCTGCTTGATGATGTACCGGTGCGACAGAGATATCGGCGTATCCCTCCCTCAGAGTATGAGGCAGTGAGGGCGCATATTAACCAGCTGCTCGAGTCACAGGTAATTCGAGAGAGCAGTAGTCCATATGCATCGCCCATTGTGTTGGTGAGAAAGAAGGATGGAAGTTTGCGGTTGTGCGTGGACTACCGCCTCCTCAATAGCAAGACCAGAAAGGATGCTTTCCCGCTGCCTCGCATTGAGGAAAGTTTGGATGCCCTTTCTGGGGCCCGCTGGTTCTCTACCATCGATCTGGCCAGCGGGTACCATCAGGTACCAGTGGCTGAGCAAGACCGCCCCAAGACCGCCTTTTGCACACCCTTTGGCCTTTTTGAATTTAATCGCATGCCTTTCGGCCTCTGTAATGCTCCCAGCACCTTCCAACGTCTGATGCAGAGGATGTTTGGCGATCAGCAGGGTCAATCCCTGCTGCTGTATCTTGATGACATCATCGTTTTCTCATCCTCTGTTGATCAGCATCTACAGCGGCTGGAGATGGTGCTGAG
The DNA here is from genome assembly GCF_033239565.1 of Halichoeres trimaculatus. NCBI lineage: Eukaryota > Metazoa > Chordata > Actinopteri > Labriformes > Labridae > Halichoeres > Halichoeres trimaculatus. The sequence continues at coordinate 2,144,753 of NW_027437198.1, read as the reverse complement.
TCGCCTTCAGAAGGAAGGCTTAAAGGCCAAAGTGGACAAGTGTGCCTTTTTCCAACAGCAGGTGGCTTACTTGGGACATGTCATTTCAAATCAGGGGGTTTCTACAGATCCCAAGAAGGTTGAGGCTGTGGCTAACTGGCAGCGGCCACGTCATATCTCCGAGCTTCGCTCCTTTTTGGGATTCGCCAGCTATTATCGGCGGTTCGTTGAGGGCTTTGCCAAGTTGGCCAAGCCCTTGCATCAGTTAGTGGCTGACCTTACAGGCACCAAGTCAAGGAAGGGGTCCAGTCGGGGTCTGGAAGCCGCATGGACACCTCAATGTGAGGAGGGATTTACGGCATTGAAGTCCAAGCTCGTCTCAGCCCCAGTGCTGGCTTATGCTGATTTTTCGCGCCCTTTCATCCTTGAGATCGACGCGAGCCATAGTGGGCTCGGTGCTGTGCTCTCCCAGCAGACAGATGATGGTGTGAGACCAGTGGCTTATGCCAGCAGGGGCCTTCGGCCCACTGAGCGCAACATGTCTAACTACAGCTCTATGAAGCTGGAATTCCTTGCGCTCAAATGGGCTGTGACAGAGAAGTTCCGGGAGTATTTGTTAGGACACAAGTTCATTGTGTACACTGACAATAATCCATTGAGCCATCTCAAGTCAGCCAAACTCGGAGCTACAGAGCATAGGTGGGCTGCTGAGCTCTCTGCTTTTGACTTTGAAATCAAGTATCGTTCAGGCCGCAGCAATAAGAATGCAGATGCACTGTCGAGGCAATATCTACCTGTTTGTGAACTTTCTGCCCCACCCCTGCCTGGCACATTGGTCCCCAGCAGCATTCATCAGAGCCCACATCATGGTCCTGTGATGGCCCATCAGGCTCTGGTCAGTGTTCTTCCATCCCACTCTGCATCCGACCTCTCTTTGATGCAGGAAGATGACCCCCTCTTAAAGGAGGTGTTGGTATTTTGGCGCAGGGGGTCCCTCCCCACCTCCCGTGAGAGACAGCGGCTTTCAAAACCTGCCATGGCCCTCCTACGCCAGTGGGACCGCCTGGTAGAAGAAGATGGGGTCCTTTTCCGTCGGATCTTTCGCCCAGATGGTGGAGAAGAGTTTCTCCAACTTCTCTTGCCTGCGGCGCTCCAGCAAGAGACTCTTCATCAGCTCCATCAGGAGCATGGCCATCAAGGCATAGAGAGGACTACAGAGTTGACCCGACAGCGGTGTTATTGGCCAGGGATGTCTTCAGACATTAAGAACTGGGTTCAGAAATGTGCACGTTGCCAAGTTGCTAAGGACTCAGGGCAGGTGCCACATAGTTATATGGGCCATTTACTTGCCTCGCAGCCTAATGAGATCTTGGCCATGGACTTCACGCTGCTCGCGCCATCTCGTAATGGGTTTGAAAATGTCCTGGTCTTAACCGATGTGTTCAGTAAGTTCACGGTGGCTGTTCCCACCCGTGACCAACGGGCTTCAACTGTGGCCCAGGTTTTGGTGTCTGAATGGTTTTATAAGTTTGGCGTTCCAAGTCGCATCCATTCAGACCAGGGTAGGAGTTTTGAGGGCTCATTGATTTCCCAGCTCTGTTCCTTGTATGGTGTCGCAAAGTCCCATACCACCCCTTACCACCCGGCAGGAAACGGTCAATGCGAGCGGTTTAATCGAACCCTCCACAACCTCCTGCGTACTCTTTCAACCTCCCGAAAACAGGACTGGGCCTTCTGTCTACCTCAGGTGCTCTTTTGTTATAACACCACTCCACACCAGGGCACTGGTGAGTCGCCGTTTTATTTGATGTTCGGACAAGAGCCTCGACTGCCAGTGGATTTTCTGCTGGGGCGGGTCCGGGAACCTGTGCCTGGCAAGGTACAGGACTGGGTTTCTGAACATCAGGCTAGACTCCAAGTGGCATTTGAGGGAGCTCGAGAGCGACTGATGGCTGCAGCTGACAGACGGAAGGTGAGGCATGACCAGCGAGTCAAAGTTGCACCTCTTCCTGTGGGTCAGCTGGTGTACGTAAGGGACCATGGCGCCAGAGGGCGACACAAGATTCGAGACTTCTGGAGCTCAGTAGTCCACCAGGTTGTGAGGGCCCCTGCAGGTGGTGGAGCAGTTTACACCGTGGCCCCAGTGGATGAGTTGCATAAGACTAAGAATGTGCATCGGGACATGCTTAAGGCTGTAGTCCCGTCTGAGGCTGTAGCCCTTGCTAGCCCAGCGTCACCCTCTCATCAGCCTTCCATGGCAGCCTCAGCAGATGACTCCTCTGACAGTGAGCTCTGGTTTTTGGTGTCAGAGACCCCTGCACCACCACATACTGTGGTTTCTGAGATCTTGCAGCCTTCACCTGTCCCAGTTACGTCACCTGCAAGGGCAGGACCCAGTGCAGTGATTCCTTCGGCGTATGGGGGTTCCTCATTTCCAGTTTCCTCGCTGCCCCACCACGACCAGCCGAGTACTAGTCAGCAGTCCTTGCGACGAACTGTTCGTTCAACTGCTGGCCGTCACCAAAATGTCCATCATCTTCCTCGGCCAGCTGGTCCTTTACACCATGTGCCTAACAGACCACAAGACCCTGTGTCTAGCTCCCAAATAGCAGTTTTTAGACCTTGGTGTTAGCTGCTGGTTTTCTGTTTATCGTCGGGTCGACGATACAAAGAGTGGGGGTAGATGTGGCAGAAGGGCTGTGAGCACCCTCCCACTGTGGGCACAGCACCTGTTTTTACCTGCACTGATTGATGGGCGGCACTGCGTGGCTATATAGTGGGGCTGGATCTCGGCCGCCCTCCCTCTTTCTCTCCCTCTGGATCCGCGGCTCCTCGTGGCGTGGCGTGGCGTGGCTTGGCGTGGCGTGGCGTGTGCTGAGGTGGATGAGCTGGTTGTGTGGTCGGGCGATAGTGCCATCGGCGTGTTTTACCAGCGAGGTGTGCGTCTTGGCAACAGGTAAAGTGCGCACTGTCTTTTTCCGTTCCTTTAGTGTGCAAAATGTATTGTCAATGACATAGTGGGCTTCTTTCCTTGTCCAGCGGGGGGACTGGTGGTGTGGGATCAGGCTTATCGCCTGGAATTTTGTGTGTGGCTGGCTGTCTGCTGGCGTGGCTGGCATTGAGGCATAAACTCCCTTCCCTGCAGCGCACAGGTAACATGCCGCGAGGCTCTCTCTCTTTACTCGTTAAGGTGCTAAAAATGACATAATGGTGACACGATCTCCCTCTCGATTCAGTGAGGGCTGTGGGTTCCGTGGGGTCAGGTTGCCCTGCTGGAGGCCTTCTGAGTGTGGTCGTGTTTCCCATAGGTAAGTCGGCGATGTCCGCCTTATTCTTCCTTGTTTCTTTTGCTCCTGGCTGACTTTGGTGCTTTCTGCTGCAGCCTTTCTCCATTGGCTCTGTGGTGCTGCGCTGGTGGTGGCCCAAGTCACATTATCTCCACGCAACAGCTCCTGAACTGCGCTGCTGTTTTGGCTCTGCCTTCTCCTGTAAATTGGGCTTCGTCTTAATTGTTTTCTGGTTCGAGCCCACCCATTGTTATTATTTTCTTTAGCTTTAGGTCTAATTAGCTCTGATTAACGTCTTTTTTTGTATTTTTTTGTTTTGTTTATTATTCCTTTGGTGCAATACGTTTCAATTGTGTTCTGTTAATACTGTTTATTCTGTTTATTTCCTTATAATTTAGTTGTGTGCGTGCGTGTGTGGGTGTTTCCTTTTTTAGACAGCTGTACGAAGCATTGTGGCCTGTTTTAAGTGTTTTTTTCTTCTGTGGACAGGTGCTGTGGGCCCAAGGTGGCGACCCAATCCTGGTGGTTGGTTTTTTTTGCTCACAGATCTGCGTGTGTGTGGTGTCACGGGTGTTTTAGTTTCTTCCTCCCTCCATGAGTTTGAGTTTGGGCCGCCACGGTAAGCCCCAGCTCTGTTGCCCTTTAGTGCCACCTTCAGGTGAAAGGAAAAGCATGATCTGCAGCTGATGTTTTTATTCATGATTGAAATAAAGATTTGTTATATTTTTCTATAACCTGTCTCTTGCCCTGTGGTAATTTCGAGCCTGTGTGTCCTGATTAAACTAAATTATTTCCTGGGGTGAAATTCCCCAGGTGGCGTTGTTGGTTCCCAGTTAAAATTAGTGTTTTCATCTCCCACTTGCCACACGTGTATATTGTTCCAAGTTGTCAATCCTTTTTTCCAGGTCTTCAATTTTTTTATCCTTTTCTATGAGGAGATTTTTAAGCTGTTTTACTTCAGTCATCAGCTCCGCCAGCTTGGTTTGTTTGGCGAGCTTGCTTATCTCCTCTGACATAAAATTCAGAGATTTTTTTATTGCCTCCATTTCTTCCATCTCAATACCACCCTGTCTCATCTTCGGTGGCATTCCGTCTTATTTTAATTTTGTTTCTTAATTTCTTTTCTCGCTTCTCTGCTGAGCAGCTCATCCTTTCAAATGCAGAAGCCTCTTCTTCCAGCCGCCTCTGCTCAGCTACGTGTATGTCCTGCATCATCTATTTACTGTAGGCCATGTATTCCCGTAATTCATCATCAAGTCTGCTAGACTTTGCCTTTCTTTTGCTCCTGGAATAAGCAATCTCACCATTTTAGGGCTCTCTTCCTTGTCCCCACTCTCATTGCTCTGTGACACATGTGACTCATCCAGGTTGCAAACTGAATCCTCCCCTGTTTGAAACATAAATAGATAATGTTTTTGTTAACTCATATACTAAATGGTTAATGGTTAACCCTTTAATTACCAGTTCAACTGTTTGGCAGGGGTCATCATTCAATTCATGAATCTTTGATGTTTTAAGAAACATATCAACTCAAATCATAGTTTGGTTCAATTAACTTTTTAGTGGACAGAGGACAAAAAAATATTTTCTGGGTGTTGGATTGAAAGATTTTAAAACCAACAGTTGATTGTGTGATGGCATAAAAATGCTACAATATTTGGGACAAAATCAATTAGAAAAGGCAGAGAAGTCTGTAAAAATGCTAAAAAACAAAACAAAACAAAAAAACAAGAAAATAAAACAGATTATCCCGAGTTTGACAAACACAAAAATGTTTTGATGAACACCAAACTTTTTATGGACACATATCAGATCAGTAAATGGTTAAGTAATTATAATACTGATGGTCAACATAACAGTAGCTCTCAGTTTTTTAAACCTTTAAATGCCACAGACAAGGTTTCATCTTGTTTAATCTTTTTCTTTTTTGCAGTTTTTTTTTTCTGTAACATAAAACATTGACAGTAACAAACAATGACATGTTGTGTTTTTTTTGTTTTTAAATGTGAAATATTCCTTAATTTAATGACCTCTGCCAAATGGTTGAGCTATGAGTTAGAGGGTTATTGTATTGCGTATCGATTTGTGTTTGTGTGTGTAAAACTGCACAATATAATAAGTCCAACTAAAAATAAATAGGCTGCTCACCATCAGCATCGATGTCAGACGTGTTCACCGGGTCGGACGCAGCGTCATTAGATTCTGCAGGCGAAGGTGTTGACGTTTCATTTTCCACCAAATCCACCGGATCAACGACAGGCTTTGTCCCGAGTATTCCAGTCAGAGCGTCATACTAGGGAAATTTCTCTTTCTCTTTGCCAGAAGTTCCCGTTTTGCTGAGTGCATCACGCACTTGAATATATTTTTGGCGAAATTTTTTGCCTTAACACGGCATTGTTCCACCGATCTCAGATAACCTTTTTCCCTTAGCTGCTTGCTGAATAATGCATATATGTCGATGTTTTTATGTGTTGTTGCAAGTTGTTCCTTGATGTGCTCGTCCGACCAAATGTCTATTAAACATTTTGGGCTCTAATTTCGTGGCGCAGCGCAGGGGGCGCAAGCCTGACGCAGGGGGCGCAAGCTTGGCGCAGCCTGCGCAGTGCTAATTTCGTGCGGCGCACCTCCGTGCGCTGCCAATTTGACAATTTGGTAGACCGTCTGCGCCGAGATGGGTGTGACGGCGCGCCAGGGGGAGTTGACAGCGCACCAGGGGGAGGTGTCAGCAGATTCACGTTGGCGCAGTGACAATTTCGTGCCAAAAAAGTGCGCTGAAAGCTCGCCAGCTCCAACCTGGTCTATCCTCGGCGCAAGCCCCCACGCAGCTGTAATTTGGTGACAGGCGCACATGTGCGCACATGTCATCAAAGCCTCAGAGGCAGGTTTCCAGAGTGTCAGGCACATTTTAATGCAGTAAACAATCCCAGCAATCACTATTTAATGTAACCGTCTGAACCAGCATATACATTTATATCTATATTAACTGTCCCGTCACATCTGATGTCAGATTAAAGCCGTTTGTCATAATGGAAAGTTAACCTGACGGCAGCTGGAAGTTTGATGCACATCTTACAATTAAACAATAAACAGCCTTAACAACTGATACTGAGTATATCTGGTTCTCTCATCTCATTTAATTCAAAGAAAAGAGGGAGAGAAAAGACGAAGAAAAAAAGAGACAAAATAAATGTATTTCACTCGGGATTTACCCGTGATTTCCCATATTTCTCTGTTTTAGTCTTTATTTTTAACGTGATCTAAAAAGATGGTGTACATTGTTGTGAGGAGGATGAGGTGGAGACACTGGGAGAGTATACAGTATATCACCAAAGGCTCTGCTTGGCGATGACAAACCAGGAGTGCAGGTGGATCAAAAGTATTCTGAATGGATAAGCCAGCTGTGTAACTGCCTCTTAATTTTTTACTCCGAATAAAGACAAAGGAACAGATTAAATCTGTCCCAGGAGCTGGCCCACATGGTGACGCGCGTCGTGTCCTCCAATGCGCCCCGCTGTCCATTGACTTGCTGCAGGCACAGCGGCTCTGACTGTCTCCGCTACCAACACTCTCTCCGTGGTGCTGAAGATCACTCAGACCAATCAGACGCTGCGCCTCGGCTACAGGGCATTTAAAGGCGAGGAGAGGCGCTCATTTGATTGGTGAAAACAGCGCTCGGCTGTGTTAAACCCACTCACGGCTTTTCTCCTCCCTCTCTGCCATTTGCGCGGAGGGAGGCGTGGACGCGCAGCTCTGCGCTGATGTGCGCCTGTACTGCGCCTCTCTTGGCATTGCAGGAAACTTGCAAAGTGCGCCGGTCGCGCCCTGTGCGCACGGCGAAGGCCTGCGCCTGCGCCTGGTCTACGAAATTAGAGCCCTATATCTCCTCCTGAGTCCACGTTTCTCCTTGGTTTGAGTTTCTTTTCATCCCGAAGCGCCATAAACAAAACAAATAACCAGAATAAACAAATCCACAAGTTGAGTAACCAAAAGTTCCGACCGCAGGATTAACAGGAAGTAAATTATGAAAAACTTTACCCATAAGTCAGTGCTTCCAATACCCACAATGCACCTAAATGGATCAGTTTAGAGCCCTTTGTTTCACACCAGTGAAACCGCACCAAATGTAGGGAGATGGAGTGGATCAAGACCACCCCTTCATGGAGGTCTTGGACCGGCTGATTTGGTGCGCACCAAAGTGCGGTGGTTGCATTCACATTGACACTAACGTACCAAACCCTGGGCCAAAACTTCTTTGGTGCGCACTAAGTACTGTTGGTGTGAAAATACCCTTGGGCTGTATTCAGACCAGAAAAGTCCTTTGGTATAACGGCCTCTAAAACTCAGGAGAATATTCCAAAATGTGTGTTTCAGACATTTGAATTGTGATTTTGAATAATATGTCACTTTTAGGTGTGACTCTCGCTCTGTTTACCGTTTTTGGTAAACAGGACGCTGTGGGATGCAGTTACAATGGCGTTATACCATCCTTGTTATTTTGTGACAAAATTACTGTTATGAGTCTATCAGAGTGCAAATCTATGTAATCCAGTGTTGTACGCATTTTCAGTGCTACTTTTTGCATACAGTCTTATAAAGACCCAATAAATATATTCCCGTGTCTCTCTGTCTTAGCTGTTTTCTACAAGCTCTACCATATATGACATCGAACACATGAGTTACATTTAAATTTCCATAAAAACAGTACAAAAAAGAGCTTAGCATGATTTTGAATGATTTTCAACTTTGAGGTGTTTCTCGCGCAGCAAAGCGTATTGATACATTACATTGTTGCACAATGGCTCAATAGTTGGGTCAATTTGGACCGCAACGTAACCGCGGTGAGCGAAGGTCCATTTCTCAATGGATTTGTCATCTAGGAGGGCTAAAAAACAAATTTGTTTTAAAATGGTGGGGAAATTGTTTTAGAGGCCAAAATCCAACATGGTTGTCGTGGAAATGATCTTTTTAAAGGCTCGACCTACAATGATGGACAATACATGTTTTCAGACCTTATTTTTGTTGAGAAATACATATTTCAGGGTTACATTATGATTTGACCTTATTTTAACCTTCAAATTCAAGATGGCTGCCACTTCTGGTGTTTTTTTAGGGTTTTTTAGGGGGAGTTTATGCCATTTTGGGGGATTTTTTATGTTATGTTACAGAGTCTCTTTAAGGTTAAAATGAAAACTCTGCTCATGATGAATTAATATACAGTTAAAGTTCACAGAAATAACATCTGTAATCAATGAAGTAGATGTTTATGTGTAAACAACACTCGTTGATTGCCCATTTCCCATTAAAAAGGACTATGAGGCTATGACTTTTCAGGTCTATATCACAATTTTTTAATGGCTATATTAAATTCTTTTGCAGTGATAGACCAATGGAAATGAATAGATTCCTTTATTTTGCTCCCATTTAAACGAATGTAGATTTATCATCACCATGGAAACCACTAGAGCAAAGACATATGTGTGTTGTCACAAGGAAAACACAGGCCGTTTTTGATTTCGCCAACTACATACTGTGTATGAAAGTATAGTAGGCACTGCATACTGCCCACTACACTTGAATGTAGTATGTAGTATGACTGTTCTGTTAGGTTTATTATGTAGCAAAGCGGAAATAGGATTTTTTTTCCAAACTTAATTTAATTGTACAAAACAAACCATGGCGCTGCCCAAGTAGCTGCCTGTTGCAGTAGCTCTCTCTTCTTTGTCCATTTATTGTAATTTTTTTCATCTCTTTTTCGTCATCTTTTTATTTGGAGTGGATCATTACTTTGTATGGTTCATTGTTGGTCATGGACACCAAACTTTTTGTGGCTTCAACGATATTTTTACTACTTTCTCCTGTGTTTATCTGGAGATACTACATGTAATCATGGCTGCATTGTTTACATGTGAAATTAGCTGTTAGCAGCCTGTAGCATGTCAATGCTAACTAGTGTAAAGCTTAATGATTTCCCTCGAGGTGAGGAGGAGGAGGTGAGGATGACGTGCTGGTTCTCGGGTGTGAGCTGGGAGGTGACGACGTGGGCCTGTCCTTCCATCCATCGTTATTGGGAACGTGGGATCTATCGCCGGTGGGATGGACAAGCTAGCTGTGCTAGCCCAGCAGCAGAGGGGCTGCCGGAGGGCAGAGTGGCATCGTGCTGTTCACAGACGTGGCTGACGGAGCTGACATCGGACGCCAGCGCCACATTGGAGGAGCTTCGCCTGCTGTGGGCAGACAGGATCCAGGAGACAGAGACTGAACAGACTGCTGGGGAGGCTCAGTCCTGGACCCTGTGGAGGTGGAGACTGGCTGGGCTGGATAGTGGTGGACGGGATGTGGTCATCTATTTTCTTGTGTACCTTTTTGCACTTTCTGTACACTTTCTTACTTTTGTTTTCTTGATTGCTGCTGTGACTCCTGAATTTCCCCTTGGGGATAAATAAAGTATTTTCTATTCTATTGTGTTCTATTCTATGAGTAGCCAAGATGTTGACATTTCAGTTATTCATCTGCAAAAATATTGCCACAAGCAGCATTTTATATGAAACAGTGATGGAGAATATTTATTGTTTTGGAGAGGAATTACTTATCATTTTGTGACGGTGTACAACGGCATATTAGGGCCACTTAAAAGAAAAAAACAAATCAAGGATAAACATCACACACACAATACAGTTTTAAGAATGAGGCGAAGCAGGGAAATTTAAGGTGGTGGAAATACAGAATATAACGGTAAAATGTCATACTATTCTTGGCAGTGGTTTACACTAATAATGCCGCAGTCTGGCCGTTACAAACCGTTAACAGAAAAACAACAACAGACCTATATAACATAAAATAATTGGTATATTATTGATTTGCTTGTGTAAGTGGCCACCGGAGCCAATAAAAATGTATCTATTCATGTTCCTGGTTGAGTAGCCTGACCGAAACCGGATTTAAAGGGCAAAAGCTTTCACACACCGGGTTTGCATCAATCTGATTAGGCTTTCCTCGCGTTCAGAGAACCACAGCAACACGGTATGTGAAGTGTTTCATTTAAGAAAGTCTCTTTTGTGTTTGGTCAGGTGAAACTCAGTATATTTTTATTTTGCAGAGCAGCGTATTGTCGGGCAGAGTCGGGTTCTGAGCTGGATGATGGTCGCTTATAAAAGTTTGCACTCTTGGCAGGCGAAGCGAGGTATGTCGCTTCAAGTTTGTTTTTTATGTGTGTCGGGACGTGGCAATATTTTGTATGTTGGGATGGTGCAATATTTTGGAAGGTGGGGTTGTGCAATTTAAATGTGTTTATGGAAGTGTGTGTGTGCGTGCCTGTGTGTGCGAGTGTTTACCTTTTTGTGATGTATTTTAATAATGTATTGAAAGAAAATGTAAAATGAATTAAATATTAATATGAATTGATGTATTTATAGTTTCACGGTGCCAAAATGGATCAATAAAGACGAGTATGCACCAGTCAAACTCTCAGTGTGATCATTGAGGCCAAGGGCTGCTACAGTGAAACTCGACGCTACATCGGAGCCGTCTTTACCCGACTGACGTCATCAGCCAGCTGGCGTGAGAGACTTTGGTTGCTGTGCGGTAAATCACTGAAACGTTTGTCATAATGTGGTTCGATTTTTGAAATTGAGTTTTAAAGGACTCACGCAACATTTTTTATGAGACATAGGATGAGTATTAGGTCCAGCACATTTTTGAATCATGTTAAATGTGTATTGCTTGCCTTCATGAAATGTGTAAAGTAGAATCTGATAAATAAGGCTTTAAAATTTGCATTTAAGTCCAATATAATAAGCATTGTTTATCATGAACTTGAAGATTTGAGGTTAAATAACATTCAGTGTGTGACATTTTCTGTATCTGTATTTTATTGTATGGTTTATCAAGTTTTGAGTGTTCACATTTTGTAAATGTCTGATATGAGGGTGAAAAGCAGGATTTAGAAATAAAATCAAGTTGGAGATAAATCAAGTTTGGTTCGGAGTTAAATACTAATAGGCCTAACAAACAGATAAAAACAAACCAACAAAAGGATGTTAGAGCCAGATGAAGTAGATGACTCCTCAAAAGCGCACAAGGCCAGTTCTGACAACTGTGAACAAACTTTAACTGAGGGCACAAAGCATCAACAACAGATAAATAATCCCTCTCAAGAGGACAACTGTGAACAAACTTTAACTGAGGGCACAAAGCATCAACAACAGATAAATAATCCCTCTCAAGCAGTGAAGGCTCGGTCCAGCTCTCGCAAGCTAACCTTAACAGAAAATGGCCTGGAGTTGCATCAGAAGGAGGCAAAGAAAAAGGAGAAGATGTTCATCAAATCATATGAAGCCTGGAAGCTGACAGCTAAGATGTAAGATCAAAACTTAAAGGTTTCTGCTCAAGAGATGATCTTGATGAAATTCAAAGGGAAATTCAAGTGAAACATGAGAGAGTGCATCAGCATTATGAGTCAATCCTACGCAGCCATTCTACTACACCAAATGTTAAGAAAATGGATGCATGCAACACTTTTACCCTTGAAGTCTGTGATATTGTCAAAAAACGCCAAATGTGTATGAATGAGGGTTTTAATGATCAGCTTGAAAATGAGAGGGTTAGAATTTAGCTCAATAAAGAAGATTATGGGTCCATCTTTGGAAATACTAACAGAAATTGTCGTCTCGCACTCATCTCAAGGATCTGACAAGAAATCCTGTGCCACCTCTATGTCCTCAACTAAACGTGCAGATGCAGAAGCAGAACTCGCTGCAAAATTGGAACAGGCAAAGGCTATGCAAACACTACAGGCCCAACAAGCAAAGCTCGACAAAATGGAGACTGAATGGAAGCTGAAGGAAGCACAAATGATTGCAGAAATTAAACAAAGGGAGGCTGAAATAAAATTGAAGCTGGAAGAGGAAAAAACAAAGTTGCATAAGCTTCAAGCAGAAAGTGAAGTGAAGGTTGCAGCAGCTCTTGTGAGAGCTTAAAATAATTTTGATACCTTCAATGGTCATAATGAAGAAATTGACATTAAAATTCCTCTCGGCAGCCTAAACACAGAATGCGCAACTTTTCTGAATCCAGAAGCCACGCCCTTTGCACCTCAACTTGCAGCACCAAGAAGCTTAGCAGTTCAGGATGAAGCTAGTTTGAATCAGGCAATTGCAAATTCATATGCCTTACGTCATTTACCTATCCCAGAACCAGTAACATTTACAGGGGATCCTTTAAAGTTCTCAGACTGGAAGGTTTCCTTTACAGCCCTTATTAATCAGAAGCCTCTTCCCGTTGGTGAGAAAATGCTCTATTTAAAGAGCTATCTTGCCGGAGAGGCACGTAAGGCTGTTGAGGGGTTCTTCTACCGCAGCTCTGCAGATGCAGTGGTGCCTGGGCAGTCTTAGAAGAAAGATATGGTAGTCCTTTTGTGATCCAGCGAGCATTTAGAGAGAGACTTATGAAATGGCCCAAGATAAATGCTAATGATGCCAAAGCGCTGCAAGAATTTTCAGATTTTCTTCAAGGCTGTGTTGAAGCTATGCCTCACATTAAAGGCTTGTCAATTCTAAATGACTGTGAGGAAAATCACAAGCTTCTTAAAAAGTTGCCTGAGTAGAAAGTGAGGAGATGGAGTAGTATTGTTGTTGAGGAGTTGGATAGAGCAGGTGATTTACCCGAGTTTTTCACACTTTGCTGAGTTTGTGCATAGAGAGGCTAGAATCATGTGTAATCCCATTACCTATCCTTTATTAAATAATATAAAATCAGCAGAGGAGAGGTTTCCAAAGAGAGCCAAAACACTCAATACAAGCGTGGCGATAAAACAGTCAAAAGTGTCTTCTGAACATTAAAAGCCATGGCCACTTAGTTTATTCTTGTAAAAATGAAACTCATGGTGTTGCCAAATGTCCCATCTTTTCTGAAAAGAAGATGGATGAAAAGAGAGCCTTCATTCATGAACATCATCTGTGTTTTGGATGCCACAGTACCAAAGACTGTAAAAGAAGACACACCCACAACACCTGTGGTGGGCGTCATCCAACTTATCTGCATATGGAGAGAAAATCAAGACCCACAGAAACACCAAGTACTGAATCTTTACCTTCAAGAAGCCGCGCAGATAATGAAATCCACACAGTTATGTCTCATGCATTGATCCAGCATGCTTCTACAACATCTAGCATTGTTCCAGTGCTCGTGTCCTCAACAATAGACCCCCAAAAGGAAATCCTCACCCATGCACTTCTTGATACCCAGAGTGATTCCACTTTCATTTTGGAAGACTTGGTTTCAGAGTTAAATGTAAACACCCAGCCTGTGCAGCTTAAGTCAATACAGTTATAGGAAGCAAATTAGCTAGTGGTCTTCAAGGTCATGGTCTAAATTCTGAGTCACTCGTTCAAATATATCAAGCTTACACACGTGATTTTATCCCTGTTGAGAAGTCTCATATTCCCACAAAAAGTACAGCACTTCAGTGGCCCCATCTCAAATGTCTCAGTAATGAATTGCCACCACTTCAAGACTGTGATGTGGGACTCGGTTATGACTGTCCTTCAGCTCTAGCCCCCCTGCAGGTCATCACAGGTGGTGAAAATGAACCTTTTGCACAAAGAACAACACTTGGCTGGAGCATTATAGGTTCAGCCAGCCCTCACTTGGATCGAGCAGGAAATCACAGCTTTGTACATTGTGTGTCAGTGAAAGAAATACCAGCTCCATCAGTCACAGACTTATTCAAAGTGTTTGAATTGGATTTCAGTGAAAGGAACTATGAGGAGAAATATGTGTCTCAGGACGACATGCGCTTTATACAGTTTCTGAGTGACAACATACAGCAGGAGGAAAATGGAAATTATCAAATGCCCCTCCCTTTCAAGAGTAACGGTCTGCCATCGTTGCCAAACAACAAAAGGCTTGCCACCATTCAACTACAACATTTGAAGAAGAAACTAAGTTCCAACAAGCAATACCATGAACAGTATACTGCCTTTATGGAAGAAACGATCTGTAAAGGTGATGCAGAGCCTGCCCCTCCAGCTTCTGATGGGGAAACAGTTTGGTACATCCCGCACCATGGGGTGTATCACCCAAAGAAGCCAAAATAGCTCAGGGTTGTGTTTGATTGTTCAGCAAGGTTTAATGGCATTTCCCTAAATTACACACTGTTAACGGGTCCTGATCTAATTAACTCACTGGTGGGAGTTCTGTGCTGCTTTAGGCAGGAAGAGGTTGCTATGATATGTGACATAGAAAAGATGTTCCACCAGTTTCAAGTTTCACCTGAGGCTCGCGACTACCTCAGGTTTCTTTGGTGGGAGGGCGGTGATCTAGACAAAGAACCACAAGAATACAGGATGACAGTTCATCTTTTTGGTGCAGCTTCCTCACCTGGATGTGCGAACTTTGGCCTCAAATACCTGGCACAGCAGTACAGAACTGACTATCCTGCGGCCTCAGCATTTGTTGAGAAGAATTTTTATGTTGATGATGGCTTAATCAGTGTTCCAACAGTCAAAGAGGCCAAAGAACTAATTGTTGAAGCCCAGGAGCTATGCAAACATGCAGGTTTGTGACTTTGTAAGTTCGTCTCAAATCACAAAGAAGTTCTCTCCTGTGTCACTCCCTTAGAAAGAGCAGCGTCAACTGACCCATTTAGTCTTAAAGTGCTGACAACAAATATCGTTACCTATTACTGCGTTGAGTAGCGTGATTATTACGTCCCTCCTTGGGTAGCGTAGCTATTACGTCTCATGTAAACATGAGCGCAGCAGGGCAAAAGTGAAATAAAGCTGCTGATTGATACACGTGAAACACATGCAGCAACAGAGAAAGGTGCCAGGCATAAAACTTCTTCAGTGTGTGGGTATTTATGTCAGGTAAAGCCAGAAAGTGTGTTAAAACAAACTGCACATCAACTATGTGGTCCAGCATGGGAGCATCATACATTTGAATCTGAAACAAGTAATGAGGGAAGGAATGGGAGTTGGGGGCAGGGCTTGGAGCTTGCTTCCAAGTGAGATTATCAGCGCCAGTATTTCAGGTTATATAAAAATTCTACTTCAGAGCTTCCCTACCAGGTTGAGCAGGACCAGACTGATTTACAGCACATCTATGACAACACAACGCTGGCTGACTAAGTTCAGTGAGAAGAGAGATCTGTTCTCTGCTAAAAACAATTTTTGTGATTAATTTTGTAGTGATGGTGGACACTGGAGCCTAACTGTCAGACAGAAAAAGGACAGAAGAGCTGAAGAAAGATAAATAGGAGAGAGATAGAGCACGAGCTAAAGGCTAAAACACGAGCTAAAGGCTAAAATACAAGTTAAACTGTTTATGCTAATGTCCATTCTAACCCACATGCAGCATTTATTCTACAGTGGTCTGTTCAAATGCAAAAGTCTATCAATAAAATGAAGAGTGAGGCTACGTTAGCTCTGCTTGGTAGATGACTGGCAGAACATAGCCAAGATTTACGGGCTGCCAGTTGCGCTAAATATAAACAGCTACTAAACTGACAAACTGACAGTGTTTACTTGTTGTCACGTTAGCATACAGATACGTCGGAGCACCGGGCTGCCAATAGTGCTACATATTGCCAGCTATGTCATGTTTCAAACAGTAGCACTACAATACTATACTGATAAATACCTTACCTCGGTGCATTGTAGCTAGTAAAAAAATGTCTTGAACAAAGAAAATTTGCATCCATCTGATCTCTATTTAATTCCAAAACAAACACATGTCTCACGTAAAGTTATGTATGAAAGTGCTTGAGGCTCTGGGCCAGAAGGCGAGGCAGTCCAATTAAAACAGATCCTCCCCATAGCATCATTAACATTTTCTTGTCAGTTCTGCTCTGAAATGTCTTCCAGGCCTTTGTAAACCATCACAGATCAGGTCATATCCTACTTACAGACTGTGTCTGTGGCACAGCCTCAAACTCGGATATCTCTCCATGAATCACAAAGTCATTGTAACTCCTCAATATAAAGTCCAATCTGCTTCAAATGTCACACACCACCAAGGTCCAACCCCAACAAATGTAAAAGCTCAAAGCATAGCTATTGCAATTTCACCACCCTCAGGAAATGAGTGGTACTGTCTTTGGTTGGCTGTGGCTCAGTGGTAGAGTCATCGCCTCTTGATTGAAAAGTCTTGGGTTCGATTCCAGCTCCTGCAGTCACATACCGAAGTGTCCTTGAGCAAGACACGGAACCCCGAATTGCTCCCGCTGTTTGTCTGTGGTGTATGGATGGGTATGAATGTATTAGTTAAAAACTGATGGTTTCCAAAAGAAAGCTCTACCATCAGTGTGGGAACATGGTGTTGATGGGTGAATAAGACCAGGAGTGAAAAGCGCTTTAAGTGGTCGTAAAGACTAGAAAAGCACAATAAACACTCACCGGCCACTTTCTTAGGCACAGCTGTCCAGCTGCTTGTTAACGCAAATTTCTAATCAGCCAAACACATGGCAGCAACTCAATGCATTTAGGTATGCAGACATGGTCAAGACGATCTGGTGCAGTTTAAACCGAGCATCAGAATGAGAAAAAAAGTGATTTAAGTGACTTTGAACATGGCATGGTTGTTGGTGCTAGACGGGCTGGTCTGAGTATTTCATAAACTACTGATCTACTGGGATTTTCACCTACAACCATCTCTAGGGTTTACAGAGAATGGTCCCAAAAAAGAGAAAATATCAAGTTCTGTGGCAGAAAATGCCTTGTTGATGCCAGAGGTCAGAGGAGAAAGGACAGACTGGTTGGAGCTGATAGAAAGGCAACAGTAACTCAAATAACCACTCATTACAACCGAGGTATGCAGAAGAGCATCTCTGAACGCACAACATGTCCAACCTTGAGGCAGATGGGCTACAGCTGCAGAAGACCACACCAGGTGCCACTCCTGTCAGCTAAGAACAGGAAACTGAGGCTACAATTCACACAGGCTCACCAAAACTGGACAATAGAAGATTGGAAAAATGTTGGCTGGTCTGGATTTCTAATGCAACATTCATGGCAACATGGTAGGGTCAGAACTTGGCGTCACAAACATGAAAGCATGGATCCATCCTGCCTTGTACCAACGGTTCAGGCAGCTGGTGGTGTTGTAATGATGTGGGGGATATTATCCTGGCACACTTTGGGCCCTTTAGCACCAACCGAGCATCGTTTAAACACCACAGCCTACCCAAGTATTGTTGCTGACCATGTTCATCCCTTTATGATGACAGTGTACCCATCTTCTGATGGCTACTTCCAGCAGGATAACGCTCCATGTCATAAAGCTGGAATCATCTCAGACTGGTTTCTTGATATGACAATGAGTTCACTGCACTCAAATGACCTCCACAGTCCCCAGATCTCAACCCAACAGACACCTTTAGGATGTGGTGGAATGGGAGATTCTCATCATGGATGAATAGCGCATAGCGGCCTGTGTAAATGCCTAAGTTACTCATCAGTGGCTCAGTATGATAGTGATCACACTTCTGAATCTCATAAAATAATAAATGCTACTGTGCAAATGACTTGCGTGTATCCCAATTATCATGTCATTCTCCCAGATGTAATCCTTCTGGAGTCAGAGGAACATGGGAGCAGATAAAAAAACAAACAAGAACATCATCACCAAACCTAGAGCATACCATCACTGCACCATATTACAAAAATACAGGCTGTTAAGCTGGGAAAATCTCATTATTTTTAAAAATTGTTGTCTAATGTTCCGGATTCATCAGCGCACTGCACCCCTGCCGCTCTGCAACCTAATACACTTTCGTTCCTCAACAACCACTGTAACTAGAGGAGCGGTGACTGTAAAATCCCTCTCCGTAAGAGTTCATTTGGACAGTCTGTGTTCTCCTACAAGACAGCCCAAGAGTGGAATAAGATCCCACAAAGCCTTAGAGAGTCCAGCTCTTACATATCCTTCAAAAGCAAACTAAAGAGTTGGCTAATTGATAACCAAAGATGTGAACATTGAAACCTACAGCCACTAGAGCCAGAGTTCATTTTACTTTTCTCCGATCCTGAGCATTGTGTATGACAGTAACTGAATGTATGATATATGTGAGGTAGTAAACATGTAAGTTATTCATATATGCTATGAGAGAGGATGAGACTGAGTCGCATAGTAGGAAACCAAGTATCAAGCTTTTTAATAAATATGTATCTCATTGTATTTTACTGTTGACCAGCATGGTATTTGCACTCTGCAAATGTATATTGTATGTCTCTTTTATTTCTTCCCTACCAGGTATTAGCCTATACTGCTCTGGCAGGAGGGACAGCCGATGTAAACTAGCCTTTTGGCTAACTAGGGTGCATTTACATTTTTATCAAATGTTTATTAATGTGCAGTGTCCCTCTGAAACAAATAAAGGAAAATGAATGAATGAATGAATCACGTCTGATAAGTCTGTTTCAAGCAGTGGCGATTGCTCTGATACTACAAGGGGAGCTCAGCTTCCCCTAAAATGTTCCCAAAAAAGTGGTGATATGTACTGCTGCTGTGTGTACATTTCATTGACAAAATATGCACTAGAATTCCTTCATCTTTTGTTCAGAATCAGCTACCTATCACAGGTAACTGGTGCAACTTCCCTCTCATTCATCCTGGGAACGCTATGAACTCGTCCCTAATTTGCGTGAGGGCAGCAGCCACTTGATGCACAACGCGGGATACCGTAAACTTGCTCAGCCGCTCCGCATCCCAGACAGAGTACATGTAGCTGCAGAATCAGCTCGTCATCGTTCATTCATTCATTCATTCATTCATTCATTCATTCATTTATTTATTAATGGCCACACAACAGGGTTGGTGGAATTTGTCTTTGGTACAGCACTTCATGCTCGACATTCCAGTGTCAGTCACATTACAACACGCACAACACAATACAGATACAGATACACACAAATATGGTTACAGTTATTCAAGTGTCTGATTTAATGTCTGTATGGCCATGGGGAAAAAACTGTTTTTAAACCTGTCTGACTTTGCTCGCAATGACCTGTAGCGCCTCCCAGAGGGCATGGGTGTAAACAAATGATGGGCAGGGTGTATTGGGTCTGAGGTGATTTTTTTTGCTCGCTGTGTGATGCGTCTTTGATACAGTGTGTCTATGAATGGGAGTGAGTGGCCAGTGATTTTGGATGATTTATGAATTATCCGCTGTATCTATGTGCGTGAGTGGCTGTCCAAGTTCCCATACCAAACAATTATTGCTGAGGTCAGAATACTTTCAATTATGGCAGTGTAAAACTGAAGAAGAATGTTGTGTCTGACCCGAAACTCTGCTCGAGCCTGATAACAAGCCATTCATTTGAATCAGGTGTGTTGGATTGGGGTAACATCTAAAACATGCAGGGCAGGGGGTCCTCCAGGACCAGGGTTGGGAAACACTGTTCTAGAGTGTAGTTGTTTATTTGGGTTTGCTTTGCTGCCTGTATGATCCCTGATTCTCTTGCAACTCTCCACAACGAGAAACAAACACGGCATGTTTTTAACTTTCACTGTCGCTTTTCTGTGCACTCTCCCTTTTGTCTTCCAGATTGTGGTAGACATCAGACCTATGACACCTTCTGCTCAACTTCAAGGTCCTGTCTTACTGTGGATTCCGTCACCGTTTTACCTAGACATAAATAAAATCAGAAAATTCTTCTTGTCTTATCATCATATTCATCATCCTCACATTAAAACAATCTCCACTGACTAATTTTAATGTATTGATATGTATTGTTTGAAATGACTTTGTGTTCATTATTCTATAAAATGTTTGTTAAATCTGAACACAAACCTCCACTCATTGTCTCATCTCGTCTTGTCATGGTGACTGACAGCAGCTCCTTGCAGAGAAATGTAGTGAATGAAGACACGGAGACATGAGACTGATTTTGTTATTTTAATCTGACATATATTCATGACTCTGTTATTTACAGTGTAAGATCCAGAAAAAAAACAAATAGTGGCAAAGCTCAGTTAGCAAAATTGTTTTTGTACAGTGATAGTTTGATTTTCATCAATATCATGTACAGGATGTTCGGTTAGAGGACCATCATTCTGAGTGAGAATGTAAAGAGGTCTGTTTCCTGACTTTTCCTCCCTTAAGGTAAGAGGCACCCCCCACCCCACCCACACACACACTGTGTTCTCCTTCATTTTCCAAATATGTTACAGTCATAACAGCATCATAAATTCCTCTTTAAAAAATGTCAAATATAGATTCACCATCAGTCCATGAGCAAGTGCCTCTAATAAATACTCTGCATTAATTCAGCGTGAGGGAGTTTACTCCTCTGGATGCTGCTGCTGCCGCTGCTGCTGCATCTTTGGCTGAGAGAAGAGAGGATAGGAGTAGAAAGGAGAGGAGAGGAGTAGAAAGGAGGGGAGACAACATGGTGAGTCTTAAACACTGACAGAGAACTGATAAAAAAATTGTTACAGACTGAACTCTGTTCAAACTGAAGCCTCAGTTAAGACGGCACCTCAAACTCTGACAACACTGACCTTTCAAATTCGAAAGGATATTTGGCAATTTAGTTGGGTCATTTTGGACCGAAACGTGACCGCGGTGACCGAAGGTCCGTTTCCACGACAGCCATTTTGGATTTTGGCCTCTAAAAATGTTTCCCCGCCATTTAAAAAAATACTCCCCGGCTAAATTTGTTATTTAGCCCTCCTAGATGACAAATCCATTGAGAAACGGACCTTCGCTCACCGCAGTCACGTTTCGGTCCAAACTAATTGCTTTTGGTACTCAACAGTGCCAATTTTCAGTACTTTTGTGTGTGTATGAGGTATTAAATATGAATTTGCTACTTATAGACAGAGCGGAGGCCTCATAACTTGAGTGCAGAAGCACAGCGGAGTATGATGTTTGTCAATTGACGTGGGGGAGTTAACAACCAAAAAACAGTTTTTCTAACTTAATATCACTTAAACAGATGGTAAATGGCTGCCATGTTTGTGTAATAGCAGTGAGTGGATCATCAAGTGGACAGATATTGGGTGGATAGTCGTTTTTAGAGGAGAAATCCTGCGTGTACCCAGAGAGGAATTTAAACACACAACTGTCACACTGTGCTCATGACTGCATTATACATACACTTACCGACTGTGACATACAAGGACATAAACATATGCCAATAAATCAGAAACCCTGCCAAACCAAAGAGAGCACACAGGCTGCTGAGTCTGGGACCCGGTTCACTATAAAACAACCAGAAACGATGTCCAGAGAACTGCACCAAATCAGAATATAAATGGTTGAGTATTTCAGGGTTAGTAGACTGGTTAACCATTTCATTTTATTCCCTAGTTTTACTTTGATCCTAAAATCTGTTTCTGTTTATCACAATTTATAGCTTTACTTACTATGTCCTCTCTATATTGGGTCCATTTTTGGTCATAACCTCGGCCCCAAACCAACTTTTTCACTAAATAAGCAAAGTCTAATCTGTATTTCTAATGTCAGCAGTTAATATTATTTATTTGCAGTCAAACCCGGTTAACTGAAGTTGAATAAAGAGGACACATTTAATTACACACCAGCGGTGGTCGCTGGTGTTTCAGCATAAAGTGTGACCCTGTTAACTGGTGACCACCGGCTGTTAATCACAAATACCTTCGGCTGAGAGTCACCACTTAGTATGGTTGCTATTAACTCCAAAACACTGGTTGCTCTGTTACCCTCCAAACTTTACAGACGTTTCTTCTGTTGCATGGTACTGTTTCTGACAACTGACCGCAGAACAACCGTCGTTTTGATGCTGCTAACAGGTTGGATTTAGCGTGTAAAAAGATAACTTGTCTGAATGAATGGAGCTAAACACTGCTTCTGTGCTCAAAATGTGTGCACATCTATATGATGACATGGACTGATAATCCCTCTATAGAATCTTAGAGTTTTTCAATGTAACATACATTTAGTTGTATGTAGTTTGCAATTTCACTGTACTTGTTACAATGACAAATAAATTTCTATTCTACTTTATTCTTATTTCTCAATATATAACCTTGCAATGCTGTTGTCTATCTCCAGCACGGGAAATCACCTACTCTTCCACTCCCTCACAGCCACAAGGATGGTTTAGATACCTAAACATGGTACCATTTGATTTTACATGAATTGGTACGTGGTCCTACGGAGAGAATTTGGTTGGTTTCTATAAAAGTACCTAATTCGGTACCCATCCCTAGACCTAACTGAGTACTCCTTTAAGGTGGAAACAGGAAAAGAAGTGCCAGAAATCATCACGTCAGAGCATGAACACATCACAGAAATCCCAGGCTGCAGAGTTATAATCTGGATTAGAGTAATGTAATAACAGCTTTGTTGTACGCTGTCCTCACCTTTCTTCTCCTCCTCTTTCTTCTTTGCTGCCTCTTCTCTCTGTTTCCTGATGATGGCGAGACGAGCCAGGTCAGCTTTGGCCTGATCTGTCTTCCCTGCTAAGTGCATCTTCATGTAGCGCTCCTTCGCTTTCTGCTTCTCAATCTCCTCTCTGTTCCATGGGAAGTATATTATTGATTATGGTGTGTTGTTGAGCAGTTTTCAATTTCACTACACTGAACATGCTGAGTTGTAAACATGTAAACATGTAAATATTATACTCTGACTTCTCTGTCGCTACAGCACAGAGGAGCTGGGTGTCACTGCTCCACACTGCTCCAATAGTTATTAAAACATGGATAACAAGTATGACATGGATTTAAAGTGAGAAAAATAAGTTTAGTTTCCAGTTAATACTTTAAATTCAGACACCAACACACCTCTCCCTCCTAGATAACTGCTTGGGCTCATCCACCTCGATCTGTGTCACCTTCTTGGACTTCTGAGCCACTCTGTTTGGGTTTTCAATTTCAATCAGGCCCTCCACACCTGCTCTCCTCCTCTGCAGACAGAACAAAGCAGAGCAGGGAAATACATAAGTGAAAGCAACCTAGCAGGCAGCCAGGTTCATGAGAGAAAACTCCAAGCACTGATAACAAGCACTTCATCAGGGTGACTGTGAATGCTGCAAACTGACAAACACTTCATCCTTACAAAGGAGTTTTCATCGTCGCTGTCCTCTGATCCAGACCCAGGGGGCCTGTCGTCTGTCACATCGTTCCGAGCTGCTCCAGCCTCGTCCTGCTCCTGCTCCTGCTGGGACGAAGACATGAGAACATGAGGACCAAACACAGAGAACCATGAAACCAAAGTCCCTGACAGGACCCAGGCTGTTTCCTCTAGCTACAGCTGAGTAACCATCAATTCAACCATCACTGTCTGCTGCAGGGTCTTAGGGTCTGAGGGTCTGACTCCACCAACCCTAACAGAGCTAAAACCACATCTGTGTCCTTCACAAGATAAACACACCCCCTAAAACCCAGACCCTTGTGTACCTCTGAAGCTGTGCTGTGACCCCCTGAGACCTTGACTCATGTACATCTATGAAGCTCTGCTGTGACCCTCTGAGACCTGGACTCATGTAGACCTATAAAGATGTGCTGTAACTCTCTGAGACCTGAACTCATGTGGACCTATAAAGATGTGCTGTAACTCTGAGATCTAGGCTCCTGTTGATCTTTAATCTGCTCTCTGACAGGTGAGTCTGTTCTGGCTGACAGGTGAGTCTGGATGACATTATGTGATCCCCATGGCTGACATGTGTACCTGCAGTGAAAAAATAAAGACTGATGAGGTGAATTAAGGTAGACAGACCTTATTTCTCTCTTTCTCCTCCTTCATCTGAGCATCAATCTCCTCAGGGCTGGTGTAGGTCCGCACACGACCCTTGTGTCCACCTTTCCTACCTGAGGAGGTGAGAATCAACATGATATCACGTTGAAGGAACAACTAACAGACAGGTGGAGAAGCAGCTGACAGAAAGACAGTTAAGGAACAGCTGACCTACAGGTGAAGAAAAAGGTGACAGAAAGACAGATAAGGGCCAGCTAACAGACAGGTGGAGTAGCAGTAACAGGCAGACGCTTGAAGGAACAGCTAACACACAGGTGGAGAAACAGTTGACAGAAAGATGGTTGATGGAGCAGCTGAAAGGTGGAGGAACAGCTGCCAGACAGGACAGGTGGGAAAACATCTAACAGACAGGGGAACAAACAGCTAACAAATGGGGGTGGACAACAAACATAAAGTTGAAGAAAAAGCTGACAGACAGCTGGAGGAACAGCTGACAGAAAGGGGGGACAACAATCATACAGTTGTAGAAAAAGCTAACAGACGTGGAAGAACAGCTAACAGAGGGGACGGAACAGCTTACAGACAGGTGTAGGAAAAGCTTACCCACAGATGGAGGAACAGCTAACAGACAGGTGGAGAAACAACAGACACACAGGTGGAGGAACAGCTAGCAGGCAGACAGGTGGAGGGGATGAACAGCTTACAGATAGACAAGTAGAGGAACAGCTGACAGACAGGTGGAGGAACAGCCAACAGAGAGACAGTTAGACAGACAGACAGGTGTTGACAGAGACAGCCGCTCTATTAACATGATAATCGATGTTTATACGTTTCAAAAGGTGTGCACCTTAAACTGTGTATGCGCTCGGGTCTACAGGCGTCAGAGGGTTGTTTGGAGGCTAACAACGGGTTAACGCGCGCGCGCACACACACAAACACAAACACACACACACACACACACACACACACACACACACACACACACACACACACACACACACACACACACATAAAGAGTGAGACAGACAGGCAGACAGACAGGCAGGCAGACAGAAAAAGGGGGAGAACAGATAACACTGGATGGAGAAGCTGTGACGGTCACTCCTACCTCCTCTGGGCATGTTATTAGCTGAAGCCTCTGTTATTAGCGACCTGACGATCAATGATGTCATAAAACAGGGAAGTTACAACAGCACGAGCTCACAGCTGACTCCACTCCTCACAGCAGGCTGAGTAACACAATCTTGACGAGAGGTCAGACACATGCCTGATTACAAATCAACACAACACGGACCTCTTGTATTTTTTTTATCATAGTGTCTGCAGCTGTAGGATATAGAGCTCTCACATATTCATGACATACTGATCACTTCCGACCAGGGACGAGTGATAGGACATGCTGCAAACTGCACTGTGTTACTTTCCTAAAGGCATTGTGCTGGTATGCGAAAGTGATGCAATGAGTCAGGAACGACAGAAAAACAAACTTCACCACGAATTTATCTCATCAGAATTGTTTTCAATGAACTGAAGAAACCTTTAACAGTTAGATATTTATTGTAAGACAGAGCCACCCCCCACCCCCTCATTTTTAAAACTGCTCATCCAAACCATCTATCCATTCAGCTCCAAGCCCCTGCTAAAACTTTTGGAATTAGCCTTACATTTGTGGCTGTTTTTTGGTTTATGTGCATTTTTGTCTGTGTTCTTTGTTTAGTAGTAATCTTTGATATAACGCTCTATAAATGGTTTATTATTATTATTATTATTATTATTATTATTATTATTGTTGTTGTTGTTGTTGTTGTTATCATTATAAGTAGTAGCTTAACTATTTTTATTAAGTTTTAAGTTAGAGGTTCAAATAAAGTTTTTTAAGTATGTTTATTTATGGTTGTGACGTCATGCAGGAGCCAGAAAGAGAAATGGACCCCAGGATGACGTCAAACTCTCGCGCCGAAACGGAGTGTTCACTAAAAGTAGCACAACACCTCCGTCTGTTGATCTGGAAACACCTTTTATCTCCTTTCAGAGAAACATGCCTAAAGTAAAGAGGAGCCGTAAACCCCCTCCTGATGGCTGGGAGCTCATCGAGCCCACTCTGGACGAGCTGGACCAGAAAATGAGAGAAGGTGAGCCTGCTAAATATCTTCCTGAGGCCGCTAAGAGGAGAGCTCCGTCCCTCTGTTTACACCACGGACTGTATGGTTCACACACGTTACCCGTTTTATTCCACTTTCCTCACATGGAAACTGCAATGATTTCATGCCACGTTGTCCAAAGGTAATGGTTACTGGTTCAATGGTGATTTAGTTTTAAACAAAAAAAAAAAACGGAAGTCAGCTGGTGCAAAAGTTGCAGTCCATAATCTAAATTTAATATTTCTGACTCACCTGATTTTTACGGAGCTTCACAAGTTTCAAAAAGTGGTACTAATCTTTCTCATGTGCACTTTGTAGAAGACATTAGCTTTTGGGGACTTCAGGTACTACTTATTATCTTCTTTAATAGTCTCCCTAATCCCGTGATCTGGCCCTTACCTGGGGCAGATGCTCCTCTTAGACCGTGCAGCAGCTGAAGCGGGTTTTAAGCTTTCCTCACTGAAACCTTGTCTGTGTCTGTGTCTTAGCTGAAACAGAGCCTCATGAGGGGAAGAGGAAGGTGGAGTCTCTATGGCCCATTTTTAGGCTGCATCATCAGAGGAGTCGGTACATCTTTGACCTTTTCTACAAGAGGAAAGCCATCAGCAGAGGTAGAGAAAGAGAAGGAGAGCTGTCCAAGATGATCTTGGTGGATCATATTGTCTACTAACTGATTAAAAGGAGAAATGTCTGAGAGTTCAGCCTTTTAAGCTTTATTTACAAAGTCGGACCATCATGTTCGTTTTGTGTGTGTGTGTGTGTGTGTGTGTGTGTGTGTGTCTGTCTGTCTGTCTGTCTGTCTGTCTGTCTGTCTGTCTGTCTGTTTCTTCACAGAGCTGTATGAGTACTGTATAAAAGAGGGATATGCAGACAAGAATCTGATTGCAAAGTGGAAGAAGCAGGGCTATGAAAACCTGTGCTGCCTGCGCTGCATCCAAACAAGAGACACAAACTTTGGAACCAACTGTATCTGCAGAGTCCCCAAGAGCAAACTGGAAGTTGTAAGTTTGAAAATGTTCCTTGTCTCTCCCTAAACTCTGTATCTCTCCTCCTGGTCTGAACCCTGCTGTGTGTTCCCTCTCCACAGGGGAGGATCATTGAGTGCACCCACTGTGGATGCAGAGGATGTTCTGGCTAGGAGCAGTTTTTCTGTTTTTAGGTCTCTGTATCTCTGAAGACCTCACAGCAGCATCGTCTTATCCCAGCAGCTGATCATCTTCATCATCCCCACCCTGAGTTGACTTTTTTGAGAGGATGTACAGAGGATGAAACTAAGATACAGTGGAATTTGGGGGGGGGGGGTTATTTCTTCTTTTTTGTGTTTTTTATTTCCTTGGCCCAGCAGCTCTGAGGCCTGTGGAGCTGGTGCTGCACACCGTGAAGATTTTAAACTTGTGTATTCATTTCATCATAAACAAAGGGCTGACAGAGAGGGAGGGGTCAGGACAGAGTTGTCATTGTTTGAATCTGTAGACTTGGTTTTCAATGTTGCTTTCTCATTTAATTTTGAATAAAACATCTGAAACACTTTCTCCCTCTATGTGTCTGATTTTAAAAAACTTAATCTCTTTACTCATGTTAAACACATTTCACATATTTAACACATTAGAAGCATAAAAACTGTCAATAGCAGCAGATTGTTTGATAACCTCTAAAAGTTCAACATGCAAAAGACCATTTTCCTGATATTCCTGAAGTTACACATCTCATTATTTCTTTAGCAACATGTCTGTCTTTTAAAAAAAAAAAACTCTATCTCTCTCTCTGAGTCCAGAGGCCTATATCATGAAGCAGAGGCCTATATCACGAAGCAGGATTAGTGTCTTAGCAAGATAACTTCAGGGTTAACTCTTGATTACCGATAGCACGAAGCCAGTTCCTATTTTATCAGAGTAGATCACCATGGTGACCTACTCCGAACGGTTATCTTGCTCTGGAGCAGGATAAGTTGGAGGTTGAATCTGATCCTATAAAAAGCCCCTCCCACTGGCCAATCGGCTTCTGAGAAACAATGGCCTACCCTTTTCTCCCAAACCCAGTGGACAGAGGTGCACAAGTTGTAAGAAGAGCTTTACGAAGAGAAAGGGTGTTTAAAGATCGATCAGATCCACTCGATCAAAGCGACGATTCGCTGTATGAGAGGTATAGGTTCTGACGGTACGGAGTACTCTACCTCTGTTAAATATTAGAGCCGTACATTGCCCGTGCAACCTGCAGGAGCAGTGCACTGACTGTCCCACAGACATTGTGCATCACCCTGCGATTTTTTGCCACGGGCAGCTACATGTACTCTGTCTGGGATGCGGAGCGGCTGAGCAAGTTTACGGCATCCCGCGTTGTGCATCAAGGCTGCTGCCGTCACGCAAATTAGGGACGAATTCATAGCGTTCCCAGGATGAATGAGAAGGAAGTTGCACCAGTTACCTGTGATAGGTAGCTGATTCTGAACAAAAGATGAAGGAATTCTAGCGCAGATTTTGTCAATGAAATGTACACACAGCAGTACATATCACCACTTTTTTGAGAGCATTATAGGGGGAGCTGAGCTTCCCTTGCAGTCTTAGAGCAATCGCCACTGCTTGAAACAGACTTATCAGACGTGATGATGTTCTTGTATTTGTTTTTTATCTGCTCCCATGTTCTTCTGACTCCAGAAGGAGAATGACATGATAATTAGAATACACGCAAGTCATTTGCACAGTAGCTTATATTATTTTATGAGATTTAGAAGTGCGATCACTATCATACTGAGCCACTGATGAGTAACTTAGGCATTTACACAGTCCGCTATGCGTTGCCATGCATTTTGCCTGCGGTTGCCCGCTGCTACTGTGTTCCCCCTTACCGAGTTACTGCTTCTCTCCTCCTTGTATTGCTGCATTATCAGCCGCTGCTCTTCAGCGGTGAATTACGGAGCTTTCTTAATCACTGTAGTAACTCACCGGAGAATAATCACTGGGCAACACGGGAGGAGTTTATTTTACTTCACTCGGTAAGTACAACATATGAAACCCACGGTCATTTCTTCTTCAAGGCTCAGAACAACAACTCTGTCTTCTAATGTAAACCCCGTGGTCATCAGCACCCTCTGCTGGACAACCATTGGGACACTCATTTCCACATTACTACATCCCTCCCCCCTTAAGCAGATTCCATCATTCACAATAAACAGACTTTTTTTTTTTTTCCAACATTCAACATTCAATGCTCTCAACAGTTCTCCCTTATGCTAACTGAAAGTCTTTAAGGTAACTAGGTAACTTAACCTCCCTTTTAGACTGTCTCCTCACTGAACTTGCTTCAGTCCCCGTCCCTCTGTCTGTCTCAGGTTTTTTTACAGCTTCAGCAGCTGCTGGCTCTTCCAGCTTGCCATCACAGAGCACAACGTCCTCCACATCCAGCCACGTCTCTCCCTTTGTTTCCATCTGACCTGGCTGAGTTGTGTCCATCTGCTGTCTCTCTGTGTTTTTTACTGGTGTTTGTTGATGAACCAGAATCTGATCCACATGTCTCCTGACCACTCTCCCATCACCAAGCATCACTTTATATGACACCGATCCTGTCACAGAGTCTATGATCCCTTGGATCCACTTGGGTCCTAGACTGAAGTTGCGTGTCAGTACTGAGTCCCCCACTGTGAACCAGCGCCCCTTTGCTTTGATGTCATGATCTTTGGACAGTCTTTCTTGTTTGTTTCGCACTCTCCTGTTAAGATCTGAGTGGATTAAATCCAGAGTACAGCGCAGCTTCCTTCCTAGAAGCAGCTCTGCTGGTGACAAGCCTGTCGTAGTCTGGGGTGTCACTCTGTAGCTAAATAACACTCTGGCTACTTTTACAGACAGTGGGCCTTCTGGACAGTTTTTCATCATCCTTTTAAATGTCTGTACCGCTCTCTCTGCTAACCCGTTGCTGGAGGCGTGATAGGGAGCAGAGGTCACATGGCGAATCCCATTTTTACTGAGGAAGTCCTCAAACTCTGTGCTGACAAAACATGTGCCGTTATCAGACACCAACAATTCAGGCAATCCATGGTTGCTGAAACTGGTACGTAAGCACTCGATTGTTGTGGCTGATGTTGCAGAGGTCACCGGATACACATCCATCCATTTTGAATGAGCATCTACCAGCACAAAAAACATCTTGCCCATAAATGGTCCCGCATAATCCACATGAATACGGCTCCAGGGTTTGTCAGGCCAGTCCCAGGGGTGTAAAGGAGCTGGCGCCGGAACATTTCTGTGCTCTTGACATGTTGGGCAAGCCTTTACAGTATCCTCCACCTCTTTATCCAGCTTTGGCCACCAGACATAACTCCTAGCCAATGCTTTCATTCTGGACACTCCTGGGTGGCACTGATGAAGCTGTCTCAGCACATTTTCTTGGCCTGGCGAAGCCAGGCCAAGAAAATAACACACACCCATTCTGGATGCTGAGTTCCTCCTTTCTCACTGTGTATGGTGCAAATTCACTGTCTTTTAGTTCTGACAATCTGCCTCTGTGCACCATTTCTCGCACCTGCGAGAGTACAGGATCTTTATCTGTCCATGCTCTCACTTGATCAGCCGTCACCAGTGTGATGTCAGAATTTTCCAACATTAGAACCTTCTCCTCTGGCCTCTCGATGTCAGGGTTTACTGGTAGAGGTAAGCGGCTCAGAGTGTCTGCGTTGCTGTGATACTTTCCCTCTTTATACACTATTGTGTATTCATAGGCCCTTAAAGTGACAGCCCAACGTTGGATTCTTGGAGATGCCATTTGTGGTACTGCTCGCATTTCGCTGAAGAGTGACAATAAGGGCTTGTGATCTGTCACTATGACGAACTTACGTCCATAAATGTACTTGTGGAAGCGTTTGATCCCAAACATCACTGCTAGCCCTTCTTTGTCCAGTTGTGAGTAGTTTTTCTCTGCTGAATTGAGAGTCCGTGATGTGAAGCCTATCGGCCTTTCTGTTCCATCAGGCATGCAATGTGACAGCACGGCACCAACTCCATATGGTGATGCGTCACATGAAAGCACAATGCCCTTCTCTGGATCATAATGTACAAGTACATTAGCTGACTGCATCCTCTCTTTTGATCTTTCAAATGCAGCCCTTTGTGCCTCACCCCACTGCCACTTTGTGTCTTTTTGAAGCAGTTTGTGCAATGGAGCAAGAACCGTTGACAGACTTGGCAAGAACTTGTTGTAGTAGTTTAACAGTCCAAGATATGCCTTCAGCTCTGTCACATTTGAAGGTGTAGGTGCCTCCTGGATCGCTTGCACCTTCTCATGAACTGGGTGTAGTCCAGTTGAATCCACTTTGTGACCTAGAAACGTCACTTCTTCACTCATGAATGAGCACTTGGTTCTCTTGAGTCTGAGACCGGCATCCTTTAGCCACTGCAGCACTTTTGTGAGAGTCTGAAGATGCTCTTGGTCTCCTTTTCCTGTCAGCAGGATGTCATCCAAGAACACAGCAACATGAGGGATCCCCTGTAGCAGTCCTTCCATAGTCCGCTGAAAGATTGCTGGGCTGGATGACACTCCAAAAGGTAGGACTTTGTATGTGAACAAACCTTTATGTGTGTTAATTGTCACATATTTTTTTGCTTCCTCATCCAAAGGAATTTGGTGATAAGCATGGCTGAGATCCAGCTTTGTGAATTTCTGTCCTCCAGACAGACTGGCAAACAAGTCCTCAATTTTTGGAATTGGGTATTGCTCCTGTTTTGATACTTGGTTTACAGTCAGCTTGTAATCTCCACACAGTCTGGCTGAATCATTTGGCTTAAGGACGGGCACCACTGGTGCTGCCCACTCTGCATATTTCACAGGCTCGATGATGTCCTGGGCTAAGAGACGGTCAAGCTCTGCCTCCACTCTTCCTCTCATAGCATATGGAACAGGCCTGGCTTTGAAAAACCTGGGGGTTGCATCCTTATCCACATATATCTTAGCTGGGGGCCCGTTGAATCTCCCGAGCTCCTCTTTGAATACCTCCTCATATTCCCCAAGCACCCCCTCAAGGGTCTCTTCTCTGATGTGGTAGACTCGGGGTTCTGGTCTCCACTGTAAGCCTAGCTTTTTAATCCAGCCTCTGCCGACTAGACTAGGGCCTGATCCGGTCACCACCACCACTGGGAGTTTTTTCGTTGTGTTTTTACTCTGCACTTTGACCATGGCTGCCCCCAAAACCTTCACCTGATGCCCTGTGTATGTTCTTAGCCTGACTCTGCATGGATGTAAAGCTGGTACCACTTTTCCCCATAAAGTTTTGCACACAGAATGGTTAACAGTTGTTACCCCACATCCTGAGTCTACTTCAAACTGCACCACAGTGTCATTAACTGTCAGTGTTTCAACAAAGGGCTCCTCTGCAGGTATATCCAACACATCCAATTTGTACAATGTGAACATGACCTCATCTGTATCTGTCTCATCATCCCCCTGGCTAACATAATTAGCACCCTGAGGTTGCCCTTGCTTCTTGCTTTGCTGTACTCCTCCCCACTTGCCTTTAGCTGCACCCGCTGGACATTTGGACCGGCACATTTTTTGTATATGACCTGTTTTGCCACACTTATGACAGGTTTCACTCACAAACTTGCAGTCCCCAGCTCCGTGCTTTTCACTGCCACACCTATAGCAAGTCTTGCTCTGGTTCTTACTGAAGCCTTGCTTCGCCGACAATTTGTGCACAGTTTGAGAGGTCCTCACGTGTGTGGGCGCTGGTTCCTGTGACTGCAAGTCTTTGACGTCTTTGCTGGCCGTCTCGATAGCCTGCGCCAGCTTCAAAGCTCTGTCGAAGGTCAGATCCGGCTCTGACAAGAGCCGCCGCTGTATGCGGTTGTCTCCGATCCCACAGACCAGTCTGTCACGAAGCATTTCCGATAACTTGTCTCCATAGTTGCAATCTTGCGCTAATTTTCTCAGCACAGCGACATATGCCATGACTGACTCTCCAGGCCTCCTGGCTCTTGAGTTAAACTTGTAGCGCTGCACAATCTCGCTGGGTTTGGGGTTGAAATGGTCCTTTAATAGCCTTACCAGCTCATCAAACGTCTTTTCCCCCGGCTTCGCGGGGCTGACGAGATTCCTCATGAGACTGTAAGTCTGACTGCCGACAGAACTGAGCAATATAGCCTTCCGTCGATCCTCATCTGTTATCGCATTAGCTTCAAAAAAATGGTGGAGCACCTCACAATATTCCTCCCAAGTTTGGTTTCGGCTGTCAAAAGGAGCGGTGCTTCCTACCAGAGCCGCTGCCATCTTCTTCTCAGGCTGCCGTTCTCTGATACCGTCACTTAGCTTCGTCTCGCTAATGTGCTAACTGCCAGCGTTCCCACTCATGCATTCGTGCATTCCACCTCTTCCAAGGCACTCTGAAGACTCTTTATCCTCGTCGCCAATTATGTAGTAACTCACCGGAGAATAATCACTGGGCAACACGGGAGGAGTTTATTTTACTTCACTCGGTAAGTACAACATATGAAACCCACGGTCATTTCTTCTTCAAGGCTCAGAACAACAACTCTGTCTTCTAATGTAAACCCCGTGGTCATCAGCACCCTCTGCTGGACAACCATTGTGACACTCATTTCCACATTACTACATCCACTCATGATTGTGATTGGTCAGCTGCCTCTGAGCCCTCTCTTTTACGTGCGCGTTCACGGCTCTTGATGAGACAATCCTGGGTTAGGTTACCTTGTTGTTAATTGCGTCGTGCTATCAATTATCCTGATTGCCATTGTTACTGTTGCTCAATCCTGGATAGATGTGAGTTACCGCCGATAAATTGACCGCGCTTCGTGCTATAGGCCTCAGGAAACACAGGTTCGAGAGCATCTATAGTAAATG
The DNA here is from genome assembly GCF_033239565.1 of Halichoeres trimaculatus. NCBI lineage: Eukaryota > Metazoa > Chordata > Actinopteri > Labriformes > Labridae > Halichoeres > Halichoeres trimaculatus. The sequence goes on along the minus strand of NW_027437198.1, from coordinate 2,110,830 downwards.
TTGACAGTCTGAAGCCTGATAACACAAGAGGACTGTCTTAGATAATACAGCAGACTGTCAGAAACACTATACCCGCTGTTTCATTCACATATATCATTATGAACATTTGTTTGAATTTATTATATTTGGAGTATTGTAAAAGTCCTCATTTGTCCTTCTTATATTGATTTCAATAAACGTTTTTACTTCTATTACTAGTGATTAATTAATTCAGTTCGGAATTGCAACCAAACGTTCCGGGTTATAAATCTTTTTGACATTTATTCATCGTGAACACAATAAACACATTCAGGCCGACACATGATGCTTAATGTTAGAAAAGCAACAGTACTCACATCGTTTCCGTCCCTTCTCCATCGTAAGTTTCCGTAAACTTTCGGCAGGAGCCGTGTTTCTTTACGTCAGGTGCTGTAAGGCATTATGGGGCGTTTTCTTCCCCTTTCCTTTTGAAAAGAATGGCCCGGTGTTTCCTAAGCTAAAGGAGATATTAAAGGAAGCAACGACCCTCTTTTCCTTAACTTTTGGGGCCTTTTCAAACCGCCCCCTACACACTCTCCGTACCCACTACCCCTCCGTTTGCGCGTTCTCGCGGAGGGTCCGCCACATTAAAGGCCATCCCAAACCGATCCGCGGGGAGGGGTAGTGGGCAACAAAACCCTCCACAAGCGAGTCTTCACGGATGCCGACTCGCTGAACACGTGCAGCGCTAGATTGCGCCCGGTGTCAGCCAAGGAGGAAGCTACTTACAGATCTAAGTTCCACGCATATGTGCCTGCACAAACACTGTTAAACTAACACAAATATTAAATGATTGTTATGCAGATGTTCACAACTTTAGATGTACATATCATTGATTAAGGCCTGCCTTGCATTTGTTCAGACAGTTCGTGTTTATTTTAGTGTTTAATATTTACAAAAAAACAATAGAATTCATTCAAGCAAGAGTGAAACATGAAAAACTCTTCAATAAAAAAAGAAATGCAGCCAAAGAAACGTGGGAGTAAGTTTCTTTTGTATTTTCTACGTTATAATTTCTTTTTTTTTCTTTGTATATCTGTTTCTGCCTGAGATTGAGTAAAGTTTCTGTCCCAAAGCTGTATTCATACCCTACACCCTGATGAAGTGAACTTCATTCAGCTGCGAGTGTGACTCCGTCTCGGAGTGCACTCCGTCATGGAGGTGGAGTGTGTAGGAGGCGGTTTGAAAAAGGCCCTTGGAGAATTCGAACAGCACTTATCATGGCTGATGCTTAAATACTTCCGGGTCATTTCTCCAGTTAGGAAGGTTCCTTATCAAAAATGGACAATTCGGATGCACCCACACAGTGTATTTGTTTTATTCTGATTCCAGCTGGCAGCACTTTGTTCCAGGACCTCAGAAAAGGAGTTGTCATCATCGCCTTGGTTACCTCTAACTCAGGTGTTCACTGAGTGAGGACATGAAATGATCAGATGAATATAAGCTACTGTACAGACAGCATAATGACATTCACAACGTGCTTTATTCAGACCACAGGCAACGGCGCCCCCTCATGGTGATGTACAAAAAGTGTTATGGCAACTGATTGAGGACACTGATTGAGCTCACGGTGTATGGCTTCAGATACATTCATCTTTTTTCATCAAATACAATAAAACATCAACGCCCTGTCAGGACAGAGAGCAGAGACTTGATCAAAGAAAGCACAGGTGGCAAGAAAAGTAAAACACAAACTTGACTCAGAGAACATAGTTTCGATGAGAGGGGCTGTTAAAAGTTTTCTAATTTGTAACAGAAAGGACAGCAGCCTCACCTTGCACAAAAAAAGTCTGACCATGCAGTCACAGTTACCATCCATGATACGGAGTCCAAACTCTGAGGCCATCTCAGCCTCAACGTCAGATTAAAACCACTTCAATCCTACCAAGAGTCTTGGACTGCAGAAAACCTCCTGCTGTTCAAACTGCAGAGCTTTTACAGTCTGAGACTTTAAGAGGAAAGTTTGTTATTTAGAGCATTAAATTGTGTCACCACGAGGAAATAACCTGGAATGAAGTCCTCAGGGAATAAAACCACACAAGACTCAGTAAATGAAGCCTGAAACTAAAAGTCCTGCTAAAGGAGGCACAAATAGTTTGAAGGTACAAGATCCTTGTCACACCTTATGATCATTAATCGGAAACTTCCCTCCTTGTAAATCATAAACTGACAGCAGGTCACAGCCTCAGAGAGAAAACAGGATTATAATCCAGATGATCAAACAAATACAGAGGAGTGGACCTTTGTTTGTGTTTACATAAAAAGAAGGTCACAGAAATAAATAAATTAAAGGTTATTGTTTGGCTTTGATGGCACAAGAAGTATGTTCTTTTCAGTAATAATATCAACACAAACACATTTTCATGCCTCAGAAACTTCCTCAAAGAACGTTTGACTCCATAGCCCCCAAACATGACCACCAGAAAGATCCACAGAGACACAAAGGACTCATGCTGACACCACAGCTCTCACACGACCAAGACGACAATACACAAGGTTACAACAGCTTCAGAGCTGCTGTCAGGTACACCTGAAACAGGTACATCTACAACAGTCAGACCTCCACCAGGTACACCTGAAACAGGTGTACCTGAAACAGAGAAACCTGAAACAGGTACACCTGATGGCTCTCTGAGGACAGACCAGGTGCAAGATGAAATTACTAAAAACATGCATCATCCAAATTCACACAACAAATACACTTCCTCATCTTCATTAACTACAGACCACACAAAGACTGGATCATGGGCCTGGATCATGGCTTGGATCAGCCCCTGGAAATGTTTTATTGTGAAGGTCGATCTTACCAGTCTGAATTCACTGTCCAGTGAATCTGAAAAACCAGCTTCCTCACAGCTGAGATTAACCTGGACCTGGAAAGGTCACATGCTGTCTGTTCAACTCTCAGCCTATCAGGTGCCTGGGTGTGTGTGTGTGAAGTCAGATCTTGTAGAAAACACTGCTGGTGTAGTTAAAACTGAAACAGGATGCAGCTGCACTGCCCCCAGTGGTGGGCTGCAGGTACTGCTGTGTGATAAGCTGGCTGAGGTAGAGCAGGATCAGGCTGTCCTCTTCGCTGAGCCCCAGTTGCTCCTGCAGGAAGCAGAGGCGGCGGCCCTCAACCACCTCAGGCCCCTCTGTGGAGCTGACGGGCAGGTGGAGGTGATGGGTGAAGGTGAACAGGAAAGCCTTGGCTGCCAGGCGACAGAGTGTGCTTTGTAGGTGGAGGAAGTAGGTGGAGCCCCGGCGGATGTAGGTGCGGTGGGTGGCAATGTTAGCGAGGAGTTGACCACAGTACGGTGGGCAGCGTAAAGTCTTCTGGTCGGCATCCAGGATGGAGATGTAGCGGCTGTAACGGGAAAGCGAATACAGCATGCTAGATCCCACCGGGGACGCCACCCTGAGGGTGACACAGAGTGTTAGTCCACAACAGTGCCACCAGGAGGCAGCAATACATTAATCATTAACATATTAACACACAGAGACACAGCATCACTTTCCTTAAACCTCTGCTCCACAGAGAAATGCTAAGCAGGAGCAGAGACAGGACACCCCCTGCTTAGCACCACCTGGAACAGAAACTTTAACCGCTGGGGGGGGCTCTGAGCTGAGTCACAGAGGAATACACCCACAAATCAGCAGAGCCTCTCTGTGAGTCACTGACATCCTCCATCAGCTTCATTAACCAGAGAGACCGCAGGTCAAAGGTCAGAGTTTAACCTCTAGAGCAAGTGTGACGTACCTCTGCAGGCCAATCAGCTTCCATCTCTGCAGGTCAGTCAGGGTGAAGGGACAGGACAGCCAGGCCTGGACCCTCTCTCCACATCTCCCAGGACCCGGCACAAAGAGAGCCAGAGCCGCCACCAGACGCCTGACCCTCCCCTCATCAGCCCCAAGCACCACCACGGTCCTCCCACTCAGCAGACACCACAGAGCCTGCATGGCGAAGGGGTACTGGCGCACGAACCTCAGTGCCCCTTGACCAGCCTTCTTCCTCTGACGCAGCGTCACCAACCGGCCGTATCCCAGGGGAGAGGCGGCACGCTCAGAGCCCGTAGATGCACTCATAGTGCAGTCCGACCCCTCCTCCAGTGATGTACGGGAACTAGTGTCCCCCAGAGCCCCTACAGGCAGCTCCAGACCAGCTGCTGGACTCTCTGAGTATGGGGAACCCACCACGTACTCATCCTGCAGCGGGAGAACAGCCTGAGGCTCCCGATTGACCACAAGGACGTCACAGGCTAGCGGGTCTGAGCTATGGTCCAGACGGGATGCCAGCTCAGGGGCAGAAACCTCGTATAGAAAGCCCTCCTGGGACATACAGCATGCAGTGTCCAGAGGAACCAACAGGTCGGTCTGGATCTCACAGGTCCCGTCAGCTCCTCCTTTAGACCCGCTCTCTCTGTCTCCTCCTAGCTGTGATGTCACCTCCAGCAGGGACACAAGGGTCTGAGCCCCCCCACCGCCCCCCTCGTCCTCCCCAGCAGTCGTCTCCATCTCTTCACTGTTGCTCTCCCTCTCCAGGTCAGGGTCAAGGGTCAGGTCAGAGTCTGGGTCAGTAGCTTCTGGAGTCTTTTCGGTCAGACTTGCTCTGGTCTCTTCTGAGCTCTCCTGGGTCTCCAGAGTCTGGTCTGAAGGGGAGGACTCCAGACAGTCCTCTACCATCCCAAGCTCCCCCTCTTGCATCTGGCTGGTCTCAGAGGCTGGGTCTAAAAGGTCTGTAGGCGCCATAGAGTCCAGCTCAAGTAGATCTGGTCCAAGCAGTATGGAAGGGGGATTTAGGAAGGTACAGTTCTCCACTACATGATTGACAGCACAGAATGCTCTCAGAGATCCCCAGTCGCTGTCCCCATCCTCCCTCAGGTCCTCCTCAAACAGGAAGTTAGTGACCTGCTGTTTCCTGCGCAGGGCCTGGTCCAGGTGCCGTGTGTGCAGATAGCAGAGGTCCCCCCTGAAGCTGCGCTCCGTGTCCTTTAGCAGTCCAACTGTGGCCTGGTAGAAGGTCTCGTCACACAGCTCCTGTAGTGTCTTCAGACGCTTGTCAAAACACTTGGCAGACTTGGCTTTGATAAGCTGCGGCGTGTAGGATGGCCTGCGCTTCACGCTGTCATCCTCCTCCCTGTCCTCTTCTTCCTCACCTCTGATGTCATCTGTCATGGTGTTGTAGGTGACAGGGTTTGCGAGCTGGGCGTACTTCTCCAGCAGCTCCTCACAATCGCTCAGACATTCACTCAGACACTTCTGGCAGGTGACTGCGTGCGGGTCTCTGCGTGGGCGCTGGTGGTATGAGCTGATCTGTCTTAACAAGTCTCGATGTTCGTAGATGCTTTTCTCCACATTGGCCAGCTCGTTAGCCTTCTCAACAGCGTGGGCAGAGTACATGGTCTGAGGCCCCGCCTCCCTCTGCAGACCCTCCTCTTTCTGCAGCACAGAGTGAGTGTACCTAAAGAACAGTCAATAAGTTAGAGGAAGCCATTTTAAAGTGATGGTGTGATGAGTTGAACCACATTTTAAATTTGCTGTATTTTAAAAACTGCAGAAATGGCCCTTTAAAGCTGTTTTCACATGGACTGACCCTCTGCACACTGCACATGTGAAGGTGACCAATGGTGAGGGTGATCAATGGTGAAGGTGACCAATAAAAGTGAAGGAGAATCAACAGAAAGGGAGTAAAGTGATAATAAACACTGTAAACTCAGAGCTGCTCTCTCTCTCTCTCTGTCCCTCTCTAGCTGTCTGTCTCTGACAGCTGACCCTAAGGTTCATGTGGCCTCAATTTTTTTAAGTTGTTTTTTTTTTAGCTTTTATGCCTTTAATTGGATAGGAGAGAGGACAGTGGATAGCGGAGGAAACAGGGCCAGAGGGGGGAGTGACATGCAGGAAAGAGGCCACAGGTTGGATTCCAACTCAGGCCACCTGCATGACGGAGAACCTCATTGAGCGCAACCTTAAATCACTTGGCCATCTGAGCTCCCGTCTGAGCTCCCATGTGGCCTCCATGCTTGATCTTGTCAATATGCCCTCTATAAAATCAGGAGGATCAGACCCTGTACAGACCCTTGTGATTTTGCGCATCGACTACTGCAACCCCCTCCTGACAAGGCCACCTCTGCATGTACATTTGAACCTCTGCTGATGACATAGACTGCAGCAGCATGTCTGGTCTTTAACCAGCCCAAAACAATACATGTCACCCTGCTGTAAATCTCTCTTCACTGACTTCCAGTGGCAGCTTGTTGAATCAAATTCAAAGCTCTTCTTCTGGCTTGCAAAACATTGACAAGAATGGCTTCTGCCTACCTGGGGTCCCTCTTTCAAGTCTTTACTCCTTCTGGCCCACTACGCTCTGCTTGTGAAAGACGCCTGGTGCTCCCAGCCCCACATGGTTCTAAATCTCGAGCCAGGCTATTGAATTACCTAACTATAAAATCTGCAGAGTCCCCTTCTACTTTTGGAGATGTCTGGAAGAACACTTAGGCCTTAACCTGAGCCTTCTCCTTTTTTTCCTCAGGGCTAAAATGATTAAAAAAGTCTAGGACCCAGCTCTCAGTCCGTTTCTGTCTCTGTCTCTTTCATTGTCTGTCTATCTGTCTCTGTCTGTCTTTCTGTCTCTCTCTTCCTGTCTCTCACTGTCTTTCACTCTCTCACTAGCTACAAGCACTTCAGACCTCATTTTTGTCTCTAAATAACTTGAAATAAGACACGTTTCTCAACTTGTCAGCTGAATGTGGCTCAAGTGAACTAAGAAAAATTTCATAAAAATAAGAGATTTCAGTTTTTGTAGTGTGGATCCAGACTGGACTCTAAAAGCCGAGTCAGTTCAGGTTACAACACTGGTCTGTTGAAAGGTTATAAGCATGATCTTTGGGTCATTTCTCAGAAAGCAGGGATATTTCTGACTGCCAGTTTCTTTTTTATTTTGTGCTGTTTAATGAATTTTCTGCAGGGTAACTGTCAATCTGAGTCCTGGTTAGTCTCTGAGGATCTGAACGATGAGTCCTCATGAGGACAGCTCAGGATGTGGCAGAAGACACATTGAAGACAGGGTCTGGAGCTGCTCTGAGGTCTGATCTAGGCTGAGCTTGGAGCTCATTACAGCTTTAAAGAGATGATGTGTGAAAGGTCTTACTCCAGGTCTTTCAGCTTTCTCTGCAGCTCCTTGGCGAAGGCTCTCCTGTTCCCCGCCTTCAGACACTCAGAGGCCTGGGAGAAACGCAGGGACAGCTCCTGAAACTGTAGCATAATCTTCCTCTCATCAGCTGACACGTACGCCATACAGAAGGGTCGCACGAAGCCCCTGGCCTCCAGGTCATACAGCGTGAGGTGATGGACATAGGCAAATGCCCCCTCCTTAGAGTCACCTAGCACCACCCTGGAGTCCTCCACAAAGCTGAGCCGGGGGTATCCAGTGCCCAGTGGATGCCCCACGAAAGAGGCCTGATAGTCCACCGACATGATGCGCAGGGAGAAATAGTTGAGGTCGAAGGTGCCACGGACTTTAGGGTCATCGGGGATGGTGAGGAGGGGCTGAGGACCCACCTGCTCTGAGAACTCTGAGATGAGGATGAAGTCCTTGGTGAACTTGGCGTACGAGGTCTTGGCCCAGGGGTTGAAGTCTGCCAGCGGATGGAGGGGGACAGAAAACTCCTCAGGGATACCCCAGGGGTCTGGACTGGTGTGGCCGTACTCATCCTCTTTAGTGAAAGCCACCAGGTCAGGTGAGCCTATCATAGTGTTACAGGTGAACACGGCATAAGCAGCAGGATGCAGAGTCCCACAAAGTCCAGCAGGGTGATGATGGGCTCAGTGATGATCGGAGAATCGCCTGGATCTTCCTCTACAGACACACAGAGAGCGTCTCTGCTAACAAAGGCAGCTGAGGCTCCGGGCTGGGATCACTCCATCAGGCTGCAGAGAGGAGCGCAGAGCCTTACACAAACCTTCCTCTCTTCATCCTCATCCTCTTTTTTGCCGGACAAACTCTGTCCATCGTCACCGATCCAAAAGCACGCCGAACGTGGACAGACACACGGAGAGCACACTGAGCTACAGCTGATTTTCACATCCACACACAGTCGCCATGTTTACCCAGCTGGTTGTGCTCCTGTCAGGTGACCCAGACCCCGCCCACCAGAAGAAACCGAAGGGAAACAAAAACGCCACGATCACTTCAGAATAAAAGTCATTATTCACTAGATCTTCCAAAAAGGAACCATATGGGTCAGAAACTCGGGGAAACTCGGAGGGTTCCTTTTAGTGAGGAATTTATCACAACTTTTGATCTTTTTACACGTCTTTCTTTGCTGAAGAATGTATTTGTATACTTTAAATGCGCACGTTAATGAAATCAGATTAAGATTTTCTCCAAAAATTAAAAGAAAATGTTAAAAAAAAACTCAGTCAAGTCTGAAAAAAAAGAACCCTGCAATTCGATGATTTAAGTCAAATTTATGAAATATATCTATGTACAATGATGGATGAAAAAATTGTACATCGTTTGTAAACTGTTATTTTCCAGCAGGTTGGTTTAAAAGCCTGGAGAGAGAGAGAGTGGCGACAACTGCAGTTCAAAACGCTGGCCGATCACGTGGTCCATGTAGCCTCAAAAAATAACACCTGTTGTTGGTTGGCGGGCAATACAAAAATGTTAGAAAACCAAGGATTACCAGTAAAGAACATCTATATATATATATATATATATATATATATATATATATATATATATATATATATATATATATATATATATATATATATATATATATATATATGTGTGTGTGTGTGTGTGTGTGTGTGTGTGTGTGTGTGTGTGTGTGTGTTTATATGTTTATCTTAATTGCCTTGAACTCTGCTAAGTTTACTTAACATATCTTCATAAACCGCAATAAAATTGTAGTTTTTCTGTAGTTTTTTTTAAAAGATGAGTTAAGCAGACTGACAAATTAGTGATTTCCCATTTGACTAATACACAATAAATCTGACACTATAACAATAACTGCTCCAATATATTATTAATGCAAATGAATTAAGATTCTATCACTGTTTCTTACCTCTTATCCCTTTTAAATTGCTTTGACATGTTCTCTCTCTTCTAAACCTGTGCATTTGTTGTCTGTGATAAACTGATATTTCCCCTTTTTTTTCCCAAACTTTCAGACTTGAGTGAGGCACACTAACAGGTGACAACCAATTATTTGTCAGAGAACTACAAATTACGTTTGGGCTCACAACAGCATACTGATAAATATGTTCTAATATTCTAATTCATTGCAAACAAATTGAGGTCTATCAATATCTAACTACTCCTACTTATCCCAAACTTACTCTGAGGTATGCATAGTAACTCACACAACTGTTTTTTTTTCCAATGAACTGAAGACCACAATGAATCCCTTAAAAACTTTATTGACAGAAGTCAAACAGATCAGCACGACAAGCTGTTTTGTGTCATTTCCACTACGATGTCCTTGGTACAGTCTTCACCATGGTGTACTGCACTGCATGGGGTTGCTCCAGCCACTCAGAGAAAGGCGTCTGCATGTATGGCTCTCCCAAAGATAGGGACAGAAGACAGACATGGGTGACTCAAGTTGGAAGGAGCAATTTAGCTGTGACAGACAAAGATCTTAACAACAAAAAATAAGTGAGGTAATCACATTCAAACAATGCATTTGCACGTTGACACATTTTCAAATACCAGACCACAAAGAAATTTGAAATTTATAGCATATAATGTACTATCTAAATCCCACTAATGGAATCATGTCAAGAATAGAGCTTGTTACATGACACACATGTAACATATGTGCAAACAAAATATAACTATGCAGATAAACTTGGTTTGTTTAGGTTCTGCTCTCTTCCAATCCACAAAAACAGCTGTTAACAGCAGCAATCACAACCCCTACACATTAATTTTGCTACTATAAAGCGACAGGGCTGGATTAACTTATAGTTACAGAGCAGTATTTACAGTTATCCGCCTGTTGCACGGGTTTTTATAGTTATCCAGTGTGCCTGCCTAAACTTTTATCTTTTAACATTCCCTAAATCCTATAATCTAGACATGGAAAATACGCTCACGTAATCAATTATTCGTTTCAATTTAATTCCAATGTCCGGTATGAAAATGTCATTACTTAAACGTTTTACCTGGAACCAAAGTTATAATAGTTAACTAAAACGAAACTAAAAAGGAAAACTAAAATTTAAAATACATTGCAGTTAACTCAAACTAATAAAAACTAGAAAAGAAAACAAAAACGATAAGTAAACTAAAACTGTATCTTGTGTTCACAAAACTAACTGAAACTAACCAAAATTAAAGACAAAAAGGGCTCTAATTTCGTGGCACAGCACAGGGGGCGCAAGCCTGGCGCAGCCTGCGCAGTGCTAATTTCGTGCGGCGCACCGCCATGCACTGCCAATTTGGTAGACAGTCTGCGCAGAGATGGGTGTGACGGCGCGCCAGGGGGAATTGACGGCGCACCAGGGGGAGGTGTCAGCAGATTCATGTTGGCGCAGTGACAGTTTCGTGCCAAAAAAGTGCGCTGAAAGCTCGCCAGCTCCAACCTGGTCTATCCACGGTGCAAGGCGGAGCGCACCCCACGCAGCTGTAATTTGGTGACAGGAGCACATGTGCACACATGTCAACAAAGCCTCAGAGGCAGGTTTCCAGAGTGTCAGGCACATTTTAATGCAATAAACAATCACAGCGATCGCTATTTAATGTAACCGTCTGAACCAGCATATACATTTATATCTATATTAACTGTCCCGTCACATCTGATGTCAGATTAAAGCCGATTGTCATAATGGAAAGCTAACCTGACGGCAGCTGGAAGTTTGATGCACATCTTACAATTAAACAATAAACAGCCTTAACATCTTATACTGAGTATATAGCTGGTTCTCTCATGTCATTTAATTCTAAGAAAAAGGGGGAGAGAAAAGACGAAGAAAAAAGAGACAAAATAAATGTATGTCACTCAGGATTTATCTGTGATTTCCCATATTTCTCTGTTTTAGTCTTTATTTTTAACGTGATCTAAAATGACGGAGTACATTGTTGTAAGGAGGATGAGGTGGAGACACCGGGAGAGTATACAGTGTATCACCAAAGGTTCTGCTTGGAGATGACAAACCAGGAGTGCAGGTGGATAAAAGTATTCTGAATGGATAAGCCAGCTGTGTAACTGTCTCTTCATTTTGTACCCCTATTAATGACAAAGGAACAGATTAAATCTGTCCTGGGAGCTGGCCCACACGGTGACGTGTGTCGTGTCCTCCGATGCGCCCCGCTGTCCATTGACCTGCTGCAGGCACAGCAGCTCTGACCGTCTCCGCTACCAGCACTCTCCGCGGTGCTGGAGATCAGTCAGACCAATCAGACGCTGCGCCTCGGCCGCAGGGCATTTAAAGGCGAGGAGAGGCACTCATTTGATTGGTGAAAACAGCGCTGGGCTGTGTTAAACCCACTCACGGCTTTTCTCCTCCCTCTCTGCCATTTGCGCGGAGGGAGGCGTGGGTGCGCAGCTCTGCGCCTGGTCTGCGCCTCTCTTGGCACTGCAGGAAACTTGCAAAGTGCGCCGGTCACGTCCTGTGCGCACGGCGAAGGCCGGCGTAGGGCAGGTGCGCCTGCGCCTGAGCCTGGTCTACGAAATTAGAGCCCAAAATGTCCTTCGTTATCGTTTCTGACAATATTAATAGCCTGTAGAATTTAAATTAATCCGACACATTTTCCCAACCAATTTTACGACAGTTTTCGGCAGTTGTCAGCGCCGTACGGCACCATCACAGCGATGTACAGGGACGTGCTTGTTTACTGCACTGACTGGCTATGCTCTGTGCTGCAACAAAACGTAAAGGGGCTATGAATCAGAGCATCTGTAATAGTTTAATTTCATGTGAGTCTGACTTTATTGTTACAGAGTCCAAGTTTCTAATTATTAAAGCTCATATTAAATTGTTTTATATAATTTATGTTTTTATTATTTTTATTTAATTCATCTTAACATTATTTTATATAATTTATGTTTATATTTTTATATTAAGTTTATATAATTTTTTTGTGTTTAAGGCAGCAGCCAACAGTTCAGTATCAGCGTTGACTGAGCAGTGAGCACTATGTTGAACTGGAAAATAAACTGTATTACAAAATATTTACTCTGACCTTTTTGAATCCCGCACCTGGTTAATAAGGCATGAAACACTTAAAACTAAACTAAAACTAAACTAAAACTAAGCATTGTTGCAAAAATTAAAACTAAATAAAAACTAGAATGCCCGCTCTAAAACTAATTAAAACCAAACTGTAATGGAAAAAAAATGTCAAAACTAACTAAAACTAAACTATAATGACAAATCCAAAACTATTTGAACCTTGCCTGGAACAAGTGTTGCTCCGTACATACTCTCCATTGAAATACATTGAGCGGCAGTTAGCTTGCGCTAACTTCCGGGAAGCAAGATTTTTTTTCCCTAGGATGAAATCGGGGAAATCCACACCCCAAACCCATGTCATTCGTTCCTGCAGCATCTCTTCTTCTTCTTTGTAATCCTGCTGATTTGATATCAAGTGCATTACATGCACCATTGGTCTCCGAGGGAAATGAGGTCTTCGCAGGTAGTTTACATTTACCTATCAGAATGATATATAAAATCAGAACAAGAAGAAACGCGCAGATTTTGAATATTTTCCTGTTGCAATGGCTATCTTTTGTCTGCATTGCAAACAGCCAGGAGGCGAAGACTCGAAAAGTCCGCCTTTGGAGGTCAGAAATTATGTTAAAGTAAAATACTCCGCACTTAAATTATGTTCAATAACAGCATCATCTGTAGGCTATTTTGCATCTTGTAGAAATGCGCGCCTACCTTCCAAAGCTAATGCGGTTTTCCTTGAAAACGTTTTGGCTACATATGGTTCTGACTGATGGAGTGTTGGTGGTCCAACTTCAAGGGAGCCATGTAGTATCCTATTAACTGAAGATCTATGCATTATTATCTAGTTATGCAATTTTGGTAAGAAGTTATGGGGGTGATAATCGTGATGATGAAGTGTACATATTGATAATAAAACTGGGCCTGTTTGTAGAACACTTTTAATGAGATGAAATGCAGCTCAAAGTGCTTCAGAGTTGAACAACAACAAAAAAAAAGTTAACCAAGCTGATTTTTTTAATGAAAAGTAAAAGCATCAAACTAAAAAAGCATCAAAGATTCATAACATTTAAAATTTCACACTACTATAGAATTACCACATGTTAAATTTCAATTCAAGAACTAGACACTTTCGAAACAGCGTGGTGGAAGCGGCGATGTAATTGCAGTGAAAATTTAAAGACCATTAGAGCATTCGAGGTAGAAGCCTGTGGAAGTGAGAGACTTTGCAGGAACCAACCTAGTTAAACCCTTTTGGGATTCTTTTCAAAATTAGACAAACTACAATGATCCAATTGAATCCAATTACATGGAGATTAACATACAAAAACATACTGATTGGTTTAGTGGAGGACAAGAAAGCACAGTTTGGGAATAATAATTTAATCATCTTGGCTAAGTTTTTCTTACACAAATGTCGCTTTTTAAAAGTTGCTCGAATATTTTATGCATTTCAAAATGAGATCAATATAAATAAAAAATGTATGGAATGTTGTAATACTCAAAAAGCCCAATGTCTATATGAGTACCTTTGTACTTTAATTCCTGATTGACCGCTTGTGTTTTATTTATTTATTTTTCTTTCTTTTTTTTATGTGTTTTTTATGTAAGTCATCTTTTTGTTATTATTGTGACTGCTCTGTCTTTTTCTTGTTATAAGACTGTTTTCACTTGAATGTGATGCCTTGTTAATTTGTACATTGACAATAAAACAAAAACTTTGCAGGAACCAGTCACATGGGTTGGGGGAGTGGATTTCCCGATTTCATCCAAGGGAAAAACATAGGCTGTTTCCCAAAGCCCAGGTACCTTGCCTTGCCTTGCCTTGGAAGGCAGTGCCCCCAAAGCCACTTCCTTCCAATCTAAGGCAAGTGTCCTGCCTCTGCTCAAAAGGAAATGCTAATGGAACAGCCTACAAAGGCATATTTTACCATCAGATTCCTGTCACAAATGTATATGTAATTGGAGTTACATTGTCTCACATAACGTGTTGCACTGTGGACAGTTCTTGGAAAGTTTATACAAACATGGGAGGAGCTCAGGCGGCTACAAATATTGTGAAAGAATTTATAGCCCATGTAGACATGTTTTTATTAACAATACTATACAGATGTGCTTTTACTAACTTGGTTGTACACATGTGCTCATTGTTGGGGTATGTATTGCAGGACACTTGAGGGGGGCTGGGGATTCTTGGGATTTTACGGAGCACCCAGAGTAGAGAGTGACCACAAGTGAAGTTAATGTTTATACCCAATAATAAAAAGAAGTAACTGTGTAACACTAATAACGCAAGTCAGTTATTACTCTTTTGGATTTGAGGTGTTTCAGTCGAAGTGAGGAAGGTAAACAATTAAAGGAAGGAAGGAAGCAAGAGATGTGTTTTTAACAGTTTCTCTACAGATAAGGCTGATCACCCACTTGATGAATGCTAGTCACAGACAGAGACAGAAGACGGCCAGCAGCCAATAAGAGGGAGACAACACCTGGAGAGCCAATAAGAAGACGACTCAACCTACATTCCTTAGAGAAACTCTGTTAGAGACTTTATATTGGTGCTGAGAGAGTCAGGGTCAGTCTCATGAACTGTCTCTGCAACATGTAGTGAACAGGGAAATGAGGCTGCACCAGAGATCTCTGTAAATGCATATTCTTGACCTATTATTAATACATTTGTGTTCAACTGAGAACCAGGACGCCTCCTGATCCTTCCCTATCAACGAACTGCGCGGAAAGAGGTGAGAAGAGAATGGAGTCAGATTAATAGTTTTAAGGTATTTTGGTCAGATTGATAGCATCACATCTCCAACAAGAAGTAGGTTAAGTATTTGAGAAATTTAGTGCTAAGACATCATTTTGAGTGACAAACTATCTGTGAGGTACCCTGTCAGGATCGCAGTGTGGGAAACTGACTGAGTGCACAGTGAAAGGTACCCTGTAAGGCAGCGTGGGAAAAGTAGCTCTCTCAGGATAGCAGTGTGGGAAAATTACTGAGCGCTCAGTTAGAGGTACCCTGCAAAGCAGTGTGGGAAAACAGTTATTTTAACACTTAGATGTGTGTCATACACCTCATCTCATTTCCAACAATTGTCATGGCTTGCCACTTTTCTACGCATTTTGCTTTTTATTGTCACATCATTGACACTCTGGAGGTGCAGCTTCTCAGTAATTATAGTTACGTGAATGACACATAAAAGAGTTACGTGGTGGACATGGCATAAGTTGTTATTTTTCAGAGGTGTATTTTGTTGCTTACATTGAAATTGGAATTTACCACGCGCCTCCGCTGGAGCGTCTCTCTCTGGTGCGTCTTTTCCTTCCATTTTTTTCCTTTTTTGTAGATTCACGCGTTGCATATTGGGTATTTATAGCCATGGCAAGGCAGCGAAGGATACACCTGTGTATCCTTGGTCAATTAGCCACATGCTAACCAAACTGAGGACATATGCCTCCGGAGGACATGAACATTGGAACAGCACTTGGGCAGCGACTGATGATGTGGATGCCTGCCCACGCCCACCCCACGTCCACATCAGACCAAGGCAAGGCAAGGTACCTGGGCTTTGGGAAACAGCTATAGACATTATATACATAGACGCCTCATTACGTACTGAACTGCGTAGGGCGTCGCCCACCATATTGGATGGGTCTTCTCACTGCATTCCAGCAGCAGACACAAACGGATTGAGCGCAAAGTGATTAATTATGCCAGTATTTTGTGCCGCCTATGGTTGCTGTAACCGGCGCAATATTGAGAGCAGATCACGTGGGATTACCTTTCACAAGTAAGACTTCACAATAATTTTGTTTTATTGACCATTTATCATTTTATGTCATCACAACTAACGGTATTGGAGTATCAACAAAATGCCAACAGTAGGAGCTGGTACTCTCTCACTTTATCTCAAGCGTTTTTCTTCTTCTTCACATTTTTAAGATTTCCAGGTGACACTGGCTTGAG
The DNA here is from genome assembly GCF_033239565.1 of Halichoeres trimaculatus. Lineage (NCBI taxonomy): Eukaryota > Metazoa > Chordata > Actinopteri > Labriformes > Labridae > Halichoeres > Halichoeres trimaculatus. The sequence continues at coordinate 2,094,692 of NW_027437198.1, read as the reverse complement.
GAGGCCCCCTTTACAGCGTCTCTCCATACAACCACAGCCACACCGATGACAACCCCTCCCTGCCCCTACCATCATATCACCTGCCGCTAATGATGTTGTTGTTCATCCTCTGCTTGTTTATACTCCACCCTTTATGTATTTTTATTACTCTTTAATACTTTCTTTTTTGTTTTATTTACTTTGATATATTTACATTTACAGTTACTTTAATTAGATTGCAGCTACTAATGACTTTTCTCCCTTTTATAACAAATTATTAATATTACTGTTCTACAGTATCAGTAACAGTATCTATTTTTTTTTATCTTTGTTCTTATAAGAATCCATACTACAGTTAAATTTAATTTCATTATTATTGTGGCTGATGTTGCCATTGTTATTATTAATTTTACTACGATTAAGTGGTAATTAAAATAAATATTTATTATTATTATTATTATTATTATTATTATTATTATTATCAATATTAATAATATTATTATATTAGGAAATATGTGTAAAGTTGGCATTGTGAATATATATGTAAATATAAGTATATATGTATGACCACAAAAATGTTGTTGCTCATATGTTTTGTCTGTCCGTCTCACTGTCCTATCTCATTGCACGACAAAAAATAGCAAAATAAAAAGTATTTTAATTTGAAAGAATGTATTAAAATGTGTGACCGAGTCCTGTATTATTAGTACATCTCTGTTGATTGTAACAAACGCATCCGTGTGAAAATCGGGTAAAAAATTGCTGAGTTATGCTCATAATAGTTGTATATTCTACACCTTCTTTTTTTTTTTAAATTCATTCATTATTTATAGACAATAATACATTTCTTGAGAAACAAAAGCAAAAAAGTATAAACATTGACTAGTACACAATATAAAAAAATAACTGCAAATCAAAGCTCATATGTAACTTATCATTAATACATTTTGCAATATCTCTCCAAAAGCCTTTTGTGTGGCTGCAGTGCCAGAAAATGTGATTGGCTGTTTCAGGCTGTACTAAGCAAAATGAACAACTAACATCAATATCTTTCTTGAATTTTTGCATGTAGTTTTTAACTGGGTAAATTTTATGTAATATTTTAAAAGAAACTTCTTTGATTTTATTAGAGATCATATATCTGTGGGGTAACATCCAGACTCTGGCCCATGGTATATTTGTTTTAGATTTTGCCCAGTATGCAGTAACATAAGGTTTTGTTACAATTTCTTTCATAAAAAGCTCCCAAGTAGCTCTGTTGTTGCTCTTGCAAGATCCAAGACAAACTTTGCCACAAACAGTGTTAAGTGGATTTACAATGGAGACAGTATACGGCTGAAATGAGTCTCTGTATAAAATTACAACACCTGTTGGTATGGAGTGAATCACCTTGTAAAATTATTTTACTGAAACCAAAAAATCAAATTTTAGTATAAATTCCTCATAGGAAATTAAAAAGCCATCTGAGCTCAGCAGCTGAGCAACAGTGTGAATGTCTCTGTCAAGCAGTTTCTAAGGAAGAGGCTCTTTCTGTTGTGTAGAATGTCTCCATTATTCTATAGGTAGTAGTTATGTGGAGAGAAATTGTGTTTGTACATTAATTTCCATGCAAGTAAGTCCTGTCTATGGAACTCTGACAGTTTTAGGGGCATTTTATTAATCTGATAATTGTACACTAACAAATAAGAAAGTCCACCTATTTGGTTAAATACAAATTTGGGTATAAAATTCCATAAGGATGAATCATTTCTAAAGAAACTTTTTAACCAATTGATCTTAAAAACATGGTGTAATAATCCAAAATCTAAGAAGTCAAGCCCTCCATTTTTTCGAGAATTGATTACAACAGATTTACGGATATAATGTATTCTGTTCTTCCAGAGAAAGTTAAACAATAATTAGTCAATTTTTTGATTGTTTTCCTGTTTAAAGCCAGAGAGGTGGCAGAATAAATAAGCCTTGAAATTCCCTCAGCCTTTGCTAGAAGCACACGTCCGTTCAGGGACAAGTCTCTCTGCAACCACAGGTATGCTCATAAAAGTTGTGCATTCTACACCTTTCTCAGTATAATAAACGCACTGGGGCGGCGTGTGAGACCCATCCAAGATGGCGGCCGGCAGCTAAGTCAACTCCATTAGGCAGCAGCAGCAGTGCCAGTCAATGAGGCGTCCACGTATATAATGGCTGTGGGGAAGAAAAAAGTCGCTTCCGGGAACGTTTGAGGGGCTTCATGTTCCGCCATTGCAGTGAAAAAACTGAACCGTTGCAGTAAACGGAACTGTCGCCACTCTCTCTCTCTTTCTCTCTCTATCTCCAGGCATTCTAGTTGGTTTTAGTACAATGTTTATTGTGTTAATCAATTAATTGATTAGTTTGTTTGTGTGTGTGTGTGTGTGTGTGTGTGTGTGTGTGTGTGTGTGTGTGTGTGTTCATTTTGTTTGTTTTAGGAGCCATGACATGTTACTGATTGTGCTTGAAGCCGAAACGTTGACTTGTCAGGTTTTGAAAACCAAATGTGGCATTGAAAGCACACTCAACTGAAAAACACGACATAACGTCAAGCTGGAATGAAAAACACGGACATGAAAAGATGTATAATTTCATATCTATTACATTTGTAAATTATATATATATATATATATATATATATATATATATATATATATATATATATATATATATATATATATATATATATATATATATATATATATATAATTTTATTTTATTTTGGCGGTTCAGAAACTTTACGTCACTTTGGAAATGCTATACGGCAGTGTTTGACAGGCGGGGATTTGTAAACAGTTAGCTTTGAGCTGCTGCTGCTGTCAGGGCTCGTTTTTTTTTTGCTCTCTGTGGGATTTGTGAACTTATTTACTTGACCTCTTCAGTCCTTGTTTGTGCTCTGATCTGCGGTAGGGTCAGTTAGCCGGTGACCTCTCTGTAAGCCCTCTACCAACGTGTTTGGACAGTAGTTTCAGGGACTTAACATGCTAACGGAGTTGGGGGACAGCAGCTCAAGTGCTGCCTGGACCGGAGACTTTAGGTGAGCCAGGTATGCTGGCCCTACCTCTGTGGAGAACTCTGCTTCGACCAGGACTTCAGCGGCTCGGAATCCAGCGGAGGCTTGTGTGTGTTAGTCCGGACCCAGAGCATGCGGCAGACATGAACCGGAGCCGGGCTCAGATCCAGAGGGTCCTCTGTGTGGCTGAGAAGAACGACGTGGCCAAAGGCATCTCAGAGATCTTGTCTAACGGCAGGTTCAGAAGGGTCAGTGAGGGTCCCCACACACATACAGTACAGACCAGCTGACAGATCAGACCGCGTGTGCTCAAACATCAGACAGAGCGAAACAGCTGCATTTAACTTTGTACTCCAACACGTAGATACCCAGATTATGACCAGGCTGTCACCCCGAATCCTCTCGGTTTATTACTCTGACGGCATATAACTCATTGTTAGAAGGTAGTCAAACCTTTCAGGAACTACTCAGATGCCCAAATCAACATACAGACCAGCGATCTTACATTAAAACTTCTGATCCCCTCGTTTTTTTTACTTACATGGTCCCAAACAGTGCGTAGTCTTCCGGTCCATAAAGGTTGGTAGGCTGCGTGAGATGTTAATAGAATAACGTTTGATGGTCAGTCGGATCCAGGTAAACATGCTGCTTGAAACTTTAGAGACAATCACCAGTTTCCTTTTGATACTGATTATTTTACATTCTGTTTTAGAGGGAAGGGATGTCAAAGTTCAATAAAATATACGAGTATGAGTATCATCTCTTTGATCAGGTAAGAGAACAGAGTGGAATGTTAAATATATTTACGCACCTGTTCTGTTTGTGTCTGTGTTTGATTTGTTTTCCTCTGCCCATGCTTTAATCCCCTGCAGAACGTGACGGTCACCATGACGTCAGTCTCTGGACATCTTCTGGGTCTGGAGTTTACAGCATCATTCAAGAAATGGTAGGTTTATAAAAGATCTGTCTTTTTAAAGTTCACTATCATGCAATCATATGTCTGCATGCTTAAATCTTTTATCTCCAGGCACAGCTGCAACCCTGTGCTACTGTTTGATGCTGTGGTAGAGAAAAGCTGTCCGGATAACATGACACCAATCAAGGTATGAAGAACCACACAAATACAGTTTTCAAATAAAAAAACGTATCAGTATAATATCCTCTCCCCCTTTTTAACCCTTTCTGTCCCCCCTGTCTCTGCAGCACACTCTGGAGAAAGAGGTAAGGCAGTGCCAAGCGTTAGTCATCTGGACTGATTGTGACCGAGAGGGAGAAAACATTGGCTTTGAAATCATTGATGTCTGCCGAGCAGGTATTAATTTATGGATTGTGTTTGTTCTTAGTTAGGGTTTGTCTTCCTTTCAAAGCTCATGAAAAGCTTTACCACAGAAAGCAGAGTGTTACATGGGCTGAGAATTGTTTGTCCTCTCTTCTTAAACAATGTTCATCAAAGTATGTAGCATTAAAATCTTTTTAATCAAACATGTGAAACAATACCAATTCCTGCCTGTGAGAAGCTGAGTGGTGGCAGCTGATGTGCCTGTGAACGTAGTCTTCACTGTGTGTTTCTGAACTTCACTTTCTTCTTTTTCAGTAAAGCCAAATTTACAAGTCTTTCGGGCAAAGTTTTCTGAGATTACCCCAAACTCTATCAGGAGAGCTTGTGAGACTCTGAGCGAGCCAGACGCCAACATAAGCGATGCTGTCGATGTCCGCCAAGAGCTGGACCTGCGAATAGGTGAGGAATTTCCCAAAAGTCAAAAACAAGTCTTAGGAGTGTTTCAAAGCTCAACAGAACGAAACTCAGGAAGTCATGATTTACCCTTGCGATGATACTTCCTGCAGGTGCATCTTTCACTCGCTTCCAGACGCTTCGCCTGCAGAAGATCTTTCCAAACTCTCTTGCCAATCAGCTGATCTCATACGGCAGCTGTCAGTTTCCCACTCTGGGTTTTGTGGTGGAGCGCTTCAAAGCCATTCAGGCCTTTATACCCGAGACTTTCTTCAAGATTAAAGGTTCAGTCCCGCAAACACACAGATGCGCCTACCTGTGCACGTTTTAAGCCGACTCTCATTATTCTTCTCTCCTCCTGTCTCTCTGTGGCTGTTTCTCTGTCTTTCTGTATTTGTGTGTCTGTGTCTCTCTGTAACTGTGTCTCTGTCTCTCTGTAACTGTCTCTCTGTATCTGTGTCTTTCTGTCTGTAACCGTACCTATCTGTATCTGTGTCTCTCTGTATCTGTGTCTTTCTGTCTCTCTGTAACCCTGTCTATCTGTATCTGTCTCTCTCTAACTGTGTCTCTATGTATCTGTGTCTCTCTTTAACTGTGTCTCTTTGTATTTGTGTGTATCTGTAACTGTGTCTTTGTGTCTTTATCTGTGTCCATCTTCATCTGTGTCTCTCTGTATCTGTGTGTTTCTGTCTCTCTGTATTTGTGTATCTTTGTGGTCCCAGTGGTGCACGAGGTGGAGGAGGACAAAGTGGAGTTCAGCTGGAAGAGAAATCGCCTCTTCCACCACACGGCGTGCCTGGTGCTTTACCAGATCTGCATGGAGGTAATTTGTCAGCTGGTGTCTGAGAGGAACAGAGAGGCAAAATGGATTCGTGCACAGTCTGGGTGTTTTGTTGAATGATGACTTAGGGCGAGTCGCTTTAGGTCATCTGAACTTAAAGTGATACTCCGGGATGGAACAAGTTGGGTCCTATCACAAGGTCTAGGGCAGAAATGACCCCTACAGCAGTGTTTTTGTGCAGCAAAAGCCCAGGGCGCACGCACCAAACACCCCCTCCCTGCTCCTCTGCCAGTTTCCTATGCACTCAGACCGGGCCAATTTTTACTTGACCAAAAACACAAATAAACACACTCCCACCGGAAAAATCTGATATCAGTCTGCATTCACGCTTTATTTAGAGAATTTTCAGCGCGTTACTTTCACACAAAAATACAGCTAAATAAGGCTCTAGTTCTCATCGTGACGTTAAACAGCGCTACCTCCGCTGCAGAGCCACAGCTGGCTACGAGGCGCTCGCCACTTAGTGTATCAGTCCACGTGCGCGGCGTGCCAGATATAAACAAACGCAGGCAGTCTGCCAGGACGAAGAGAGAGAGAGAGTTTTTGTGTGAAAGTAACGCACTGAAAATTCTCTGAATAAAGCGTGAATGCAGACCCATATCAGATTTTTTTCGGTGGGAGTCCGTTTATTTGTGTTTTTTGGTCAAGTAAAAATTGGCCCCGTCTGAGTGCATAGGAAACCGGCAGAGGAGCAGGGAGGGGGTGTTTGGTGCGTGCGCCCTGGGCTTCTGCTGCACAAAAACACTGCTGTAGGGGTAATTTCTGCCCTAAACCTTGTGATAGGACCCAACTTGTTTCATCCCGGAGTATCACTTTAAGGCTGGCACACAGTACAGGATTCTTCAAACCTTCACACATTTAGAGAGCACACACTCAATGATAACAAAAGACACAAGATTTCTCTCCTCTGATCTTAGAGTATGTGGTGTGCACTCCAGAGGACACCACTCACTAATCGATTTTTCAGCAAAGTACCAGCTTCTTCACGCTCAATATTCCAAATCTCAGGTAGTAAAACGTGACTTCGGTGTAAACAAACATGATGGACAGACGGGAAAAAGCAATGATGGTTGTTTTCGGCCTCTAAAATTTTGAAAAAATCAACACACAAAAAGAAAAAAGATTCAGGAAGAAGTCATGGAGACAGTGGGGACATGGGCTGTATGAACAACACTGCGAGTTGGTAGTGTGTAAAGCTGTCAAAAGTATTACAGATAGATTTCCTACTTCTTCAATGGTCAGTCAGCTGAGTCAGCTATTATTGACTGATTAGCTTTGCTATGGTAAACGTAACGTTACACGCTGTACCTGCTCTGCTCCTCTCAGACGAGTCCCATGCACTACAGGATTTCTAGTAAGGCTGAACAATTAATAGAATTGAAACTGACATCGCAATTTAGTAGAGCGCATAGAAAGGGTAGAAAAAAAAGCTTCATGTACACAGACCTGGAGGAGATATGGTAACTTGCTCTCAATCCCAATAGTAAGACCAACAGATCATTTTATTTTATCATAACATGAATGCCTGGCCTACAGGAAAGAGTTGATTAAACATTGATCCTTTGTCCTTTCATATCCTTTATATACGTAGGAGAATTTATTGCTTGTGTTTAGTGAATAATCGAGAAGATTACCCCCCCCCCCAAAAAAAAAATAAATAAAATAAAATAAATAAAATAAAATGAAATAAAATAAAATAAAATAAAATAAAAAATTGCATGTTCCATTGCAATTGCAATATTAGTAAAAAAAAAATCGCAGTTAGATTACTTTTTCCAAATCATTCAGCCCTACTTTCTATTTGCAAATATTAAACATGTTCATTACCTACGATCTCTCAATCGGGGGCCTTTAAAGCAACTCTGACCAGAAAAAAATCCATCTTGTCGCACACCACAGGAAAATCACACACAATGTCATTTGCAGACATCTGACAATTGAGCCTTTGCTGGCTTTAATTATGAGCAGGAGATTGGGGCAAAAACCTGCCCCATTATCCTGTACTGTGTACCTGCCTCTAACATGACTTCTGAGCTGAGATCTGCAGGTCTGATGCTGAGTCTTTCTGTGCTGTTTAAAAAGACATGAACATACTTAACAATAAAATTAGTCTGTTTCAACATTTCATCAGTTGTCTTTGCTCTTAAAATGATTGTTAAACCCTTAGATGCTGGAAATATGAACAGTTCACTCAGCTTCCTGCAGGGTGCCCATCCTTATTAAGTCTGAAGTTTGACTTGCTGTTTGGTTCTGTCTTACTTTCTGGAGCCCGGTAAGGAGGTCTGGCTGAGAGTGCTCCTTCGTCAGGATGTTCACAGCTGACGTTTGATTATCACTTGGCTTGTTTTTAGTGTTTCCCACACAGAGAGGATGTGACTGTCAGAGCCAAACTCAGGTCAGATGAACATGAAACTGGAAGTTTCTCAACATCAGAGCTCAGCCAGCAAGCACTGCTTCTAAGCTTTCCTCTCCTCCTCCCTGAGTTAGTAAAAAACAAGCCCCACATCAGGATTCAAATCCTGACACAGTCTTTAGCTTCAGGACTAACAGGCTGGTGTTAACACAGAAAGATTGGCATACACAAACACACACACACACACACACACAACTGTGAATACATTGCTGAACTCCAGCATTTTGGTTCTGATCACATAGATATGATGGATTTCATAGAAATGCAGAAATATTCTGATGGTTGATGCTGCCCACGTGGGGGAGCAGAGTGGACAGCGTGTAGGTGTGTGTAACTTCTCTAACCTCCAGAACACACACGCACACACACACACACACACACACACACACATTAATGTGAATGTGTTGTATAAACTGGGCTCTGGTCGTGTGGAAAGGAACACATGAAAATGTCTTTTCATTCATTTCCAGGATCCCATGGCAACAGTCACCTCAGTAACAAGCAAACCCAAAAGCAAGTGGAGACCGCTGCCCCTGGACACCGTGGTGAGATAGCGAGTCCAAGAAACAAGCTTAGTCACTTGCTGCATCCTGTTAAGACCTGCACAGACCCACACAGAACCTGCAGAGACCTGCACATACCTTTTCAGACTGGCTCAGACCTTCTCAGACCTGAAGACACCTGCACAGACATGCTCAGACCTGCACAGACCTGCACATAACTGCACATAACTTCTGAGACACAATAAGACCTGCTCCTACCTACATAAACCTGTTAGGACCTGCCCAGACTTGCACAGACCTGCACATAACTTCTGAGACATGCTAAGACCTGCACAGACCTGCTCCAACCTACATAGACCTGCTTAGGCTTGCTCAGACCTGCACAGACCCAGGCAGACCTGTTTAGACCTGCTCAGACTTGCACAGACCTGCACAGACCTGCACATAACTTCTGAGACATGCAAAGACCTGCACAGAGCTGTTCCAACCTACATAGACCTGCTCAGACCTGCACAGACCTGCACATAACTTCTGAGACATGCAAAGACCTGCACAGAGCTGTTCCAACCTACATAGACCTGCTCAGACCTGCACAGACCTGCACATAACTTCTGAGACATGCCTAGACCTGCACAGCAGACCTGCACTCCAACCTTCAAAGACTTGCTTAGGCTTGCTCAGACCTGCGCTGACCCAACAGACCTGCACAGATCTGCTCAGACCTGCAAAGATCTGCATTCCCTCACATACCTTTTCAGACATGCTTAGTCCACTCAGACCTGCACTGATCTGATTAGACCTGCAAAGATCTGCACAGACCCACACAGACCGGCTCAGACCTGCACCGACCTGCTTAGACCCACGCAGACCTGTTCAGACCTGCACAGAGCACCATAACTTTTACCCGTCATTGTGTCCCCGAGTTAAAACAAACCTGCCTCTCTGTCTGTGTCTCTCTGTTTGTCTTTCTCCCTGCCTGTCTCTCTTACTGTCTATCTCTCTGTTTGTTTCTCCATCTGTCTGTCTCTGTCTGTCTCGCTCTCTGTCTTTCTCTGTCTGTGTCTCTCTGTCTTTCTCTGTCTATCTCTCTGTCTGTGTCTCTCTTTTAGGAGCTGGAGAAACTTGCTTCCAGGAAGCTTAGAATAAACGCCAAAGAGACCATGAAGATTGCCGAGAAGCTCTACACACAAGGGTAGGTCTCTGATGGCCCAGTTCTCTGATGGCCCAGTTCTCTGATGGCCCAGGTCTCTGACAGCCCAGGACTCTGACGGCCCAGGTCTCTGAAGGCCCAGGTCTCTGACGGCCCAGGTCTCTGAAGGCCCAGGTCTCTAAAAGCCCAGGTCTCTGACAGCCCTGGTCTCTGACGGCCCAGGTCTCTGACAGCCCAGGTCTCTGACGGCCCAGGTGTCTGACTGCCCAGGTGTCTGACGGCCCAAGCCTGTAATGGCTCGGAACGCCACCTTAGACTTCCCTTCACAGGGCTGGGTTTTGCAAAGAACCTCACGATTTGATTCGATTTCAATTCTTTAGGTCACGATTCTATTCGATATTGATTTAATTGCTTTGATTATCGATTTACATGCCTCATGTGAGCATATGCGGTGTGTAGGGCTGCAACGATTAGTCAACATAATCGACTATGTCGACGATTAAAAATTCATCAACGCAAATTTTCATAGTCAACGCATCGTATTATTGTTTTTATTGTCATTGTCACATGGTGAAATCAAATACCAGGGGGTAATACTCATTTGTAACTTCAATTCACAGCATGAGGTGCTGTGTTATTGGATACTTTTATGGGAAAAGATCACTAAGTTCATACGTGAGGAATATTGTTGAGGCAAAATCTCCACTCTCAGAGAGCGCTGTGCGCTGACGGAGGCTCTGCATCTCCAGCTTGGACAGCCTGACAGCTTCCGGAGTTTAGCGTCTGATAACGTGATTCAGAGAGTCTCCTTTACTCTCTGTTACAGACAGGTTTTCAGGATCTGAGTCACAAACTAGTGTCAAAACTCCCCGAACTTTTTAAAAGAGAGGACATTTATCTGATGGAGCTCTCACTCTCTAGCTCACACTGCATGGGTGACACTCAGCGGGGAGGAGGAGGGGTGGAGTGCGCATGAGCGAAATAGCGCATGTAGAGAAACGGAACAAAAGGCGTTGTCATGGAGAGCTGGGAGAGAGTCAGGCGGGGTCATACAGAGAGCAAAGCCCCAATAAGCAAATAAACATTAGAAAACAAGCCCAAAGTCACTAATAATCAGTCTGTCCAACACTGCGTACAACAACTTCATTTCCCTTTTACCTGCTTCATTCATTTTGAGATTTATATATTTTTCTGTATAGTACTTATATTTCTTATGTCATCGTGAATGAAATAAAGACAAACAAACAAACATGACACAGGGCTGACCAATCAGAGGTGAGCACCTAACTCTGGGTAAATGCAGTGAAAATGCAACACACAGGTTAAATTATAAAGGTCTGCACATTTTAAAGGCCAAATTAGGTTGAAACACAAAATAACCATGATTAATCAACTAATTGAAAAGATAATCGATAGATTAGTGGACCTGAAAAATAATTGTTAGTTGCAGCCCTATTGCACTGTAAGAGTAAACCATATATATTTATTTATATTATATATATTATTTTTTATAACTTTATTCTATATTTTGCATTTTGCTGTGCAAAACAGTGTTGTTTAATAAACTCTGTTATGAGAGAGATCATTTTTGCATTTATATGGGATACATTATGGTTTTGAAATACTTGAACAACAGAAAAATAATCGTTAGACTAATCGTCCAATTAATCATTAGATTAGTCTACTAATCGATAAAATAATTGCCCAATTAATCGTTTAAAAAATAATCATTTACCCTTAGCCCTGTGTGATCCCTGTCTGATTTGTTCCTAGCTCTTCACAAGGGGAAAAGTGTGTACTTCAGTTTCAGTTTCTCTTCTCTCTGTGTGCTGCTCTCTCCGCCCCTCAATCCCCATCTGGGCTTTCTTCCATGTCTGTGTTCACTGAGCATGACTTCTGCTCCAGAATGACTCCAAAGTTGCTTTAAATGCGGCCTGGCTGCTCAGACTGCGGTCCATTATAAAAAATCTGATATGTATTAGGGATGGGCATTTCAAGCAAAACAACAATTTGATATTCACCTGTAACTATTCAAAGATTATTCTCTTACCCCCTCCCTGCAAGCCGCTGCTGTCCAGCCACATACACATAACATTACACTTTGACGAAGATGGAGAGGGTTGTTATGCTCTGCATGTCAATCACCAAAACTTATTTCTTCGGGTGCCAAAGCCGAACTCTGACTGTTGATCTGCAGACAGCGCTGTACTTTCCGCCACATGCCTTGCTCTCACATGGCTGTGCATAGTTGTTGATGACTTGTGAGATGCTAGTCCAACCTTGCAGAGTTTTCACTGCACCTCATTTTTATTTATTTTTTCGAAGGAGTTCTTGCTCTTCGTAGTCTATATTGGAACGTCTCCTTGTTCTTGTTTTGGCTGTAAATCCACCACCTTGTTGACTTCTGGTCTGGCTCCATTCAATATGTCAGTTTGTTGCCGTGTTCAAGTTAAATACCATCTGGTTTGGACACGGTTTGTTTTATTTTGAAAGTCATTGCCAGTGGCGTTTTCTACCGGAGGCCAAGGGAAGCCATGCTTCCTCTCTTTTTTTAGACTGTAGCTGTGATTTAATGAAAATATTCCTTTTTAACAGTTTCGATACTTCTTCTGTGTTTTGTCACCGCCATCTCCTCCTTATTTCTCTCCTCTAGTTATTGAGCATTTTACAATGTGTAAAACAGCGCCCTCGTAAATGTTCTGTGGCGAATGCGTGGTGAAAATACGATACTGCACGTTGCTGTCCGCAAGGAAGCCAAGCTGAGTTGGCATCCCTTGGTGAAAAAAAACAAGAATGATTGACCAATCAGATGAGGCCGTGGTCATGACACTGCTCATCTGTGATTGACCAAGACTGTGCCAAGGGAAGCCACCCCGTCTTTGGCCTCAAACCAATCAAATAACAGTATCGTCATCCTCGAGCCACAGAATGAAATCAGGGAGGTTAGCACATTAGCAGTGTTCATGAAGCGGCCGGTTGTGTGTTTAAGTGGGCGGTTGAATTAATTAATACGATGTTTAAGCTAAGTCAAGAGGACAATGTACGTGTGTGAATGAGTGAGTGAGGGTGGGAGAGCTAAAGGGCGTGTGTCGGTGTTTGAAGTAAGTAAAACGAGCGCTCTCTGGGCACTCTAACAGGTCCGTTACATGAAATAGCGATACAAACTGCAACAAAGCCTTTTATGTACCCCACTCCCTAAAAAAAATACAGATAACAGGCTTTGTCTCACTTGGCTTCCTCAAAAAAAATCTCCACGCCACGCCACTGGTCATTGCCCATCCCCAATAGGAATCCAATTCAGTCCCACATTTGAAAGTGGCCTGAATCTGATTTGAAAGTGTCAAATTCAAAGTGACCTGTGTTGTTCAGACAGTCAGAGCCGATACGGGTAGCCAATAAATCATATTCAGGTCACTTGATTTGTAGCATGAACAGAGCCGAAGCCCTCCCTGAAAGGGTTTGAGGCTCCCCACCCTGCAGCAGAGCAGATGGAGTTTTGTGTGTGGCTGAGGTCTTTCTCAGAACTGATCCATGATGGTTATGTGGACTGGTACCAGCTCACCATCATCCTCCTGTGACCCTCCTTAGGTTTATCAGCTACCCCCGCACAGAGACCAACATCTTCCCCCAGAACCTGCCCCTGGGCCCCCTGGTAGAGCAGCAGACACAGAGCCCAGTCTGGGGGATGTTTGCTCAGCGGGTTCTGGACCAGCCTGGAGGTCCAAATCCACGACAGGGCAAGAAGTCTGACCAAGCCCATCCCCCCATACACCCCACCAAGTACAGCGGCTCCCTGCAGGTAGGAGGGGTAAACCGGGACTTACCCCAGTTCTTTTGATGAGATGACACAAAAAACATCTGATCAGGACCAAACCCAGAAAGGAGCACACATGTGTCTGACCATCATGGTTCTACATTCCTGCTCTGACCAACCTAACACAAACCTCCTGAAGATCTCTCCCCCTCTCTGCTCTCAGGGGAACGAAGGTCGGGTGTACGAGTTCATAGTCAGGCATTTCCTGGCGTGTGTATCCCAGGATGCTCAGGGGCAGGAAACCGTGGTGGACATTGACATCGCCCAGGAGAAGTTCTCCACCTCAGGACTCATGATCACCGCCAGAAACTACCTGGACATTTACCCGTACGACAGGTGGAGCACCAAGGTGAGACTCAGACACTCACTGAGCGGCCAGCTGAGTGTGTGTAAGATAATAACCCTCCTGTGTTGGTGTGTGTGTGTGTGTGTGTGTGTGTGTGTGTGTGTGTGTGTGTGTGTTAGCTTATCCCAGTGTATGAGCAGGGCTCCCAGTTCCAGCCGTCTGCTATCGAGATGACAGACGGACAGACCAGTCCTCCACAGCTGCTTACTGAAGCTGACCTCATATCACTGATGGAGAAGCATGGCATTGGTACACGCACACACACACACACGTACATGTTGCTGGAATAAATAAGCTGTGTATTCTTTCATTGCCTGTTTGTGTAATGAGGTCAGATTCACCTGTGCGCATTAGTTTGTTTGATCACGCTACAGTAACTCTGGATCTCCACTGTAACTGTAAACCAAAAGAATTTAGATGTCGGTGCTTGGATCCATTACTGCTGGCAGATAGGAACTTTTGCAAATATGCCACTGATTCGATTAACTTTTTCTGTGAAACTAACAAAAACGATGAACCCCCTCATTACTGTGAGAAACTCTGAAGGCCTTCATTAGAGGCAGAATTATCTCATATACATCTCATGTAAACAAACAGCGTAAAGCTCATCATAAGAACTTGAAAAATACATTGCAAGTCTTGACGCTCTACTGTCTCCTTCTCAGACACCTGACCTGTACAGAAAAAGATTAGGACTGCAAACTGAGCTTGACCTTCTTCTTACTACAGAAGCCGTACGTCTCCTTCTCCGGTCCCGGGGATCGCTGTATGAACGAGGCGATATGGCTGGTTGTCTCCTGGCCCACCAACTAAAAGCCAGAACAGCTTCCAATCAGATCACTCAGATAGAAGACGAGTCTGGCTCCTTAACATCTGATCCAGAGAAGATTAATGACATATTTAAATGATTTTACTCCAAATTATATTCCTCAGAAACCTCATGTTATGTCAGTCAATTAAACACTTTCTTTAATAAATTAACATTACCAAACGTTTCACCTAACGACAATCAGTTGTTAGAAACTCTCTTAAAAATCTCTGAAATTAAAGAAGCCATTTGCTCAATGCACAGTGGCAAATCCCTTATCTCTTCTTCACTCTGCAGCTGTTTGGTTTCAATACTAGTTTCACTTCCTGAATAAAACTTCTCTATTCCTCCCCCTGTGCAACTGTGTGTACAAATTCACAGCGTTCAAGTCCATTCCCTCTATTTCGTGGCACTAGACAAGGCTGTCCGCTCTCTCTGCTGTTGTTCGCCCTTGCCATCAAACCACTGTCGGTAGCTTTAAAGTCAGCTGCATAGTTTAAAGGAATCATAAGGGGGAGGCGGAACATTGCGTCTCGCTCTACGCAGACAATCTCCTTCTCTGTGTCCGTGACCCCTTGACAAGTATCCCTCCTATCCTTTCTCTCTTGAGTATTTTTGGTGGTATTTCAGGTTATCAACTAAATATTTCAAAAAGTGAATGTTTTCCCATTAATCAACCTGCCATAAATATGAATCCATTTTAAAATATCCACCACAGGATTTAAATACCTAGGTGTTATGATTGCACATACTATTCGTACAATCCGAGAAAAAATTTGAATCACTCCAACGGCGGGGTCAGGTCAGATCTTCAGAAATGGAACTGTTTACCGCTGTCCTTGGCAGAAGGATACAGACTGCAAAAATAAATGTGCCACCCAGATACTTGTATTTATTTCAATGTCTCCCCGTATATCAGAATCAGAATCAGAATCATCTTTATTGGCCAAGTATTTTCAAGAATACAAGGAACTTGACTCCGGTTTAAACTGCACTCTCTCAGTACAAACGTGGATAGAATTAACAAGAGTAGAAAAATAGAGTTTAAGTAGTAGAAAAAGAATAATAATTATTACAATATTAAATAAAGAACTCTGCACAGAGTAAATACAAAATATATACACAATTTAAGTTAGGGAAGAATATCTGTCCAAGTCCTTTTTAAAATCTATTAGTAATATTATTTCCTCTTTCATATGGGCTGGTAAGCGTGCAAGAACAAGTAAAACTTTACTCCAGAGGAGCAGATTGATGGGAGGGCTTGGACTACCTAATTTCCTCAGCTACTGCTGGGCAGCTAATGTCCATAAAATCATACTTTGGTTTATCTCTCTTCAGTACAGCTGGTGCCGTTTAAAGGTAGACTCCTGCTCGTCTTCTCTCCCTTCTCTTGTTTGTAGCCCCCTTCCTCTCTCACCCTCTAATTTCACATCTAATTCTGTCGTGATTAATACACTCAAAATATGGTCACATTTTAGACAGCACTTTGGGTGGCATTCTCTTTCCAAAGCAACGATCTGCAACAACTTCTTCTTCATACCAACCAGAATTGACTCAAGATATACATCTATAGAGAGGAACAGCCTTTGCTGTCTAGGTGATTTGTACATTAACAACATCTTTGCTAGTTTTGACCATCTATGTTCTGCATTTAATTTAAATAACTCAGATTTTTTTTTTATATATTTTCAACTCCGTGATTTTGCCAGGACACATTTAACAGAATTCCCCCAGGCTCCAAATCCCAGTTGTATTGATCTAGTACTCAAGGCAGGGACATTAACTGAGGGTCAGGTTTCTTTTCTTTATAACCTCCTGTTTACAGCGATGAGTCAGTAGTAAATTAGATCAAAGCTGATTGGGAAATCAAACTGCAAATCAACATCTCCGAAGATTTCTGGGTGAAGGCTCTTAGGGCCGTTAACTCTTCTTCTAGCTGTAGCTAGGATGTCTCTCATTCAGAGTGCTTCATAGACTTCACCACAGCAAACATTAACTTCCCAGAATATTTCCAGATACAGTTGATGAAACTTGCAGCAGATGTTCCCCGACTCCATGAATCCTGGCCCACATGTTCTGGTCCTGTGAAGTTAGCCAATTTCTGGCAGTCCTTTTTTAAATCCATCTCCAATATTTTAGGGTTAAGTATTGATCCATCCGCTCATATAGCTATTTTTGGTAGGTCTCCTGACAATCTTGCCACCTCAGCCATCCAAGACAATGTCATTGCTTTTACTTCATTAAAAGCCCATAGGAAAATCCTTTTGTGGAAATCATCTCAACCCCCCCTCCTTTAAAGCATGGGTATGCACAATATTCTATTTTTTCTGATATTAGAGAAAATAAAATTTCCTATAAGAGGGTGCTCTAATTGTTTTTTGATTCACTGGAGACCTCTGCTTCAGTACTTTGAGAGACTATCACCTCACAAGGTCAAATAAAAGTACACCATTACCTGCCAATGCCAACAATCTCCTCTCGTGCGGATTGGTGCGGTGTCTGCAGTAATGCGGACTCTGCACAGGTCTGTCGTGGTGAAGAGGGAGCGTCGCCTTCAGGCTCAGCTTTCTGTTTACCGGTCGATCTCCGTTCCCACCCTCACCTATGGTCATGAGCTTTGGGTAGTGACTGAAAAAACAAGATCGCGGGTACAAGCGGCCAAAATGAGTTTCCTCCGTAGGGTGGCTGGGCTCTCCCTTAGAGATAGGGTGAGAAGCTCGGCTATCCGGGAGGAGCTCGGAGTAGAGCCGCTGCTCCTCCACGTTGTTAGGAGCCAGATGAGGTGGCTCGGGCATCTGATGAGGATGCCTCCCAGACGCCTCCCTGGTGAGGTGTTCAGGGCACGTCCCACTGGGAGGAGACCCCGGGGCAGACCCAGGACACGCTGGAGAGACGACATGTCTCGGCTGGCCAGGGAACATCTTGGGATCCCCCTGGAAGAGCTGTACGAAGTGGCTAGGGAGAAGGAAGTCTGGGCTTCCCTGCTTAGGCTGCTGCCCCCGGGACCCGACCCCGGGTCTTCTAAACAGAAGAAGATGGAAGGATGGCAAACTGTCCGGCAAAACTATTTATACGTGTCTTTTTGAAAAAGAGAACATTTACTACACTTCTTTATACATTATAATGTAAACTTGCTTTAATAAAAATAATTGACAAAAAAAAAAGAATCACCTGTGCGTGTTTTCCAGGTACGGATGCGACTCATGCTGAGCACATCGAGACCATAAAGAGTCGGATGTATGTGGGTCTGACAGCTGACCAGAGGTTTCTACCTGGAGAGCTTGGCATGGGACTGGTAGAGGGTATGCCCACTGTGACCTCTGTTTTTATAGCCTGCAGTCACTGATTCTGCATGTGTGTGTGTGTGTGTGTGTGTGTGTGTGTGTGTGTGTGTGTGTGTGTGTGTGTGTGTGTGTGTGTCTGCTTATACTTATGTGTATGTGTGTGTGTGTGTGTTTAGGCTATAACTCCATGGGCTATGAAATGTCTAAACCTGACTTGCGAGCTGAGCTTGAAGCTGATCTGAAGCTGGTGTCAGATGGCAGGAGGGACAAACACAGCGTGCTGCAGCAGTACATCCAGAAATACAAAACCATCTTCATCGAGTCAGCCAAGAAGGCCAAAAGGTGAGCTGAATGTTATCAAACTAAATGCTCACCTACTGAATGCTGTTTTATTAATCTGTTTTTATTTTTTTTAACTTGTCTTGTCCAGCATCGCAACAACAGAATTATGGTCTGGCTGCCGTATTGTGCAGAACAAATCTACTTTTCCAAAGGGGGCCATTTGTGTTAAAGGCTACCCTTGAGTATTAAAAAAATGATACTCTTTATTTATGTTTTGTAGTGTATTTTTTTTCCAGTGTATTTCCAAGTTTGAAGATTACGGCTTGACCAGAACAAGGTGATATCAGAAAAGAAACAGTAACAAAGGGAAAGAGTGTAAAGCTGCGTTTCCACCAAGCAGTACGGGTCGGTTCAGTACGGTTTGGGACTGTTTGGGACAGTTAAGTCTCACCCCGTTTGCGTTTCCACCGCAAGCCGTACCCCCTTGTGGTAGGCGGCGCGTAAGCCTGATGCCGAAAGTTACAGCTAGTAAACAATAGCGCGACGCCGTAGCAGCTTACCCCGCTATTAAATCCAACAAAGAAGAAAACCCGACACAGTAAACAAAGAGCATGGATGGAAGACTTGCAGCATTTCGTCCTCTCTGTGATTGTCATGTAACTCTCTGTTACAAAGTGCAATTAAGCTTCGTTTCAGAGAAGTCTGTGAGCCGCCAGGAGAAATGCAGCCGCTGTCGGGGTAAGTGACAATTGTTTTGACCAATCAACCGTCTGCAGTGTGTTGCTCCACCTCCCGAGAGCGGATCGGTTCAGTCTGGCACCCATACAAAAGGGTCCCAAAAAAGTGGGACGGGATGAGTCAGTGGAAACGCCGCTAAAAGCGCACCGTACCGAGACGAACCGACCCGGACTGCTTGGTGGAAACGCGGCTTAAGAGAGAAGAGACTAGACAGACAAGGAGAGAAAGAGACGACAAAACAACAGTAGAGAGCAACCACAACAACTGAGCAAATGATTACAGACAAGGGAACCAAACAACCAGCTGTTGGGCCTAAAAAAAGAGACAGTATGCTGAGGTCTTTGACATTATAATCACAAGGAGCACCTGTGGAGAAATGAAATGGAGAGATCATGAGCAACAGTGAGCACATCAACGGCAATTGTAGAAATGTTTGTATGTAACATATATAATAATACACAGGTGCATACCTACACATGTTGCACGAGTGAGAGAGCAGATTACTGGGGGTTAGTTTTGATTCGTGTTAAGTGATCATGCCCAGGATTTATCATGCAGGTGTGGCCCCGCCGCCTCCGGAGGGCCCACCAGCACCAGAGGGGGCCAGGGGAGGCAGGAGGCAGACCCCCAACACTGCGGGGTGAGGGCCCGGGGGGGCTGAGGCCCGAGGCCCACAGGCCTCGCTAGACACCGGGCCCCCTGATCAAATGCAGGGGGCAGGACCCGGGCCCCCTGAACCCAAGGGCCATCCACCCCCCCAAGGGGAAGCGCCTGGCCAGGCACCCGGGGGGACGGACCCGGCCCAGGCAGCCCCCCCAACCCGAGTCAGTACCCGCCCACGGCGAGATTCTGTAGACCATGGAGATCCTTTCCCCAAGACCCAACGTCTCCCGAACATGACCCCCCAGCCCAACCCACCACTATCCCCCTCCCATCTGTACCCCAGGTCACCAACCCTCCCCAGTAACCCTAGTTCTCAACAGCCCTTACACCCCCTTGGCGTAGGCCAGAGGACACCAAGCCCCCGACAGTCACACACACTCACACACAACATACAAACACACGTACATGTCACTCTATCCACCTGCTGAGTGTTGATCAACTGAATGTTTACCTGTTGAAAGTTCACCTACTGGATGTTCACCTGCTGGAGGGTGTGTACTTGGTGGATGTTTCCTATAAGCAAAGGCTTAGTCTCTGTCTGTGGTCTCTATTCTAAAACCTTTTTATGTGGTCTCTGTCTGTGGTCTCTTTATTTGATCTTTGTCTGTGATCTCTGTCTGTGATCATTGTCTGCAGTCTTTGTCTTTGATCTTTGTCTGTGGTCTCTGTCCATGGTCTCTGTCTGTTGTCTTTGTCTGTGATTTAAGGGCGCGGTCACACTGGCCATCCAAACCGTGCGGTGCTTAAGCATGATTGCCCCACCGCAGTGCTGTTCCCCGCTGGAGAGTACGACCAGCAGTCACACTACTGTAATATGAACCAGACTTTAGCGGGTATCACACACAAGCATGGCCCGTCTAAGTCATTGTGAAGCATCTGTTTACAGAAAGCGCAATCTCATCAGAGTCAGCACAATGGGGCAAAGAGCACTGCTACAACTTTAGAGACTTTTAGACTGATGGTAAGTTGTTTTTTTCCCAACTGTTATGTGCCACTAATGTTTTGTTTCTGTTTCTTATCTTGAGGCCACCTTGGACCTCCATGCCTGCTTCGCTCCTGATCCCTGGCACCTGTGAGCTGGCTTCAAAAGTCTCTGCTTGGCTTCTCCCACTCTCTCTCACACTGCAGCCAGGATCAGCAGCAAGGCAGCAGCTGCTCTGAATCTTTTCTGGTCTTTTCCTTCATCTTTTTGTAATAAGTGATTGTTGAAACTTCATCTAATGTCTCCTATGTTGCCTCCCCTGAGCCAGGGTCCTGATACCGAAACAGCCCGGTAACACCCCCACTTTGTTTAAAATGATTATCAAGAGGTGTGCTTGCGGTGATCATACGTCATGGATCACCTGCCCTGTTCGCGTGCTTGTGCTCGTGCATGAAGTAAACCATGCTGAATCCCACCATGCTGCAGCCCACTTCTTCAAAGCGTGCCAAAACAGAAAAGATAATTGTGCTCAAGCACACCACGGTTGCTGTCACACTGGCCATTCCAAACGTGCTTTGGGACTGAAGCAGGCTTAAGCACAGCACGGTTTGCCAGTGTCCACGTCCTCAGTCGTTGTCTTTGTCTGCAGTCTCTGTCTTTGATCTTTGTTTGTGGTCTCTGTCTTTGATCTCAGTCGGTAGTATCTGTCTCTGTTCTCTGCCTGTGGTCTTAGGTTGGATGAGGCCCTGGTCCCGTACCTGGGAGCAGCTCAGCAGATCCCTGAGGCAGAGCAGCAAGAAGTGGAGTTCCCTCTGCCTGTCAGGAAGTGTCCTCAATGTGGGCAGGGCATGGTTCTGAAGAAGAAGAGGGAGGGTAACAGGTCAGATCAGTCTCACTATTTTTTAACTAGGTATTTTATGATTTTTTTTCAGCATTACCACGGAGAGAACAACACGAATAACAACAAAACCTAGGACAGTCCGAACAAAAGACACCCCTGTCCTATTCCCCCTTCCCCAAATACAGTCATCAAAAAACAAACATTTTGCCAGGAAGTCAATAAATGAATAAACAAAAAAAATAGTAGTAAATTTTGTATATATATACATATATATATATATATATATATATATATATATATATATATATATATATATATATATATATACATATATATATATATATATATATATATATATATATATATATATATATATATATATAGAGAGAGAGAGAGAGAGAGAGAGAGAGAGAGAGAGAGAGAGAGAGAGGGAGAGGATGGAGGAGATTCATTTTTAGAGCAATGGGACATCCTCTCCTCCGGAGCATCACATGGAGCAACGTGTTTCATTGATGGCGGCATCAGCTGTTGACCTCTGGATTAACTGTCAGTCAGCTCTAACAGCTGTTTGTGTGTTTGCATGTGCGCTGAAACAACTGTGATAAAAAATAATCAGTAACAGAGCACTATATGTTCCTTTAACCTGTTTAACAAACACGTTACAGTGAAGAAAACCTGCTCTCTGTTTATTCTGTGTGCTGTTTAGAAGCTTGAGGATCACTTTACCAGTACAATGCGTAATTGTTATATTATTTATGAATTATTTAGCCTTTATCTAGATTATGAACTCTGAAACTTATTAATGTAACCAAGTTTATTGTGTTTCAGGAAGATATTTTGTATTAGATTTCAGTATTAATCCTCCATTATATTGATTTGATGATGGATGTGTTCAGTGTTGTGTGCTTTAAACTCACAACAAACTCTTTATTACCAGATTTATGATTAGTTTCTGAACGATCCTCTGTGCCTGTCCTCAGCTCGTCTTTTCTCTCATTAAACTCTGTTGTGTTTGTTTAGTTTCATGTAGAGGAAGTCTGAGCCGCTGCAGCGACCAATCAGAGAGTGATATTCCATATGAGGGCGTGTCTGTCAGTGAAAGGACTTCCCCAAAGCCAGCTCTCGTGTTTCCTTGATCATAGCTCCTTCGATCAGTCTCCTCCATCCTCTCTCCTCTTAGCACAATTATCCTTTGGGACAGTCTTCAAAATGGCGACTGAGAAAGTACTTCCAGTGCCGCGGAGGAGATAGTACGCAGGAGGCACGAAATTAACGCATTGAGATGCACCAAAGATGATCGACTCAACTCTACTTCGGTGGAGATCTCCCAAAAGCGACTTTTGGTCAAGACATTTATAGCAGTATCTACAGGCCTGGCATGCTTGCTACGGCGTTTTCAGTCCCTCAGCGTTTCCGTGTCAACGCAGATTTTTTTCACTGCATTTTAATGTTTTTAGATGAAACGTCGTGCAAACGGGGCCTAAGATATATGGAGGAGGAATAGATTCTCAGGATAATCTTATTCCAAGGTGCATTGGTAAAAATTTCCTCCAGGTCTTTTTCCCATTTATCTTTTAAGCTGTCCAAGCTAGAGGTATAGACAAAAGATCAAACTCTGTCTGCAGCTCCATTCTCTTTTTGATTGTACATGGGGACAGGGAATGACTGTGAAGCATTTCTAATTCTAGTATCTTGTCTGTTAGTTTCATGAGGTGTTCAGTGTCTACCTTCCTTTTGTGTGCGCAATAAGGGATTATCTGGCCTCTTAAATAAGCCTTCAATTAATCCCATATTATAGGTGGTGACATGCCAGGGGTCAGAATCAGAATTACTTTATTGATCCCCAAAAGGAAATTAAATTTCAGTTTCATCCCTTCCAAGAAACACAAAGGACAACAACATAGGGTGGACAGGAGCAGGAGAACTGATTAATTTCCAGGAACAGTCTAATTTCAGATGATGAGAAAGTGACAAACTTGTCATCAGACAAAAGCAAAGAGTTGAATCTCCATGGACAATGGGTAGACCGTGCGTTAGGGATGACCAATTGCATAGTTAGAGGACAGTGATCTGAGAATACTATAACACCATAATAACAGCTTTTAGCCAGGTGTAGAATTATTTTATCAAGAAAAAAAAACAATCTTTTCACGAATAAGTCTGGTGAACTGGAGAAAAATAAGAATTTGCTGTCAGAGTGGGAAAACAAAACCACCATAAGTCAATCACACTTTGTGTCTTAAAAAAACCCTCAATAAAAAGCAAAGATTTGGGCGGGGATTCCCTTGTTCAATGATCCAGTCTGTCTGCTCTCACTCTGTCTGCTCTCTGTTTGCTCTCTGTCTGCTCCCTTTCTGCTCTCTGTCTGCTCTCACTCTGTCTGATTTCACTCTGTCTGCTCTCTGTCTGCTCTCTGTCTTTCTGTCTGATCCCTGTCTACTCCCTATATGTCCATCTCTGTCTGCTCTCTTTCTTTGTGCTCTCTGTCTGCTCTCTGTCTGCTCTCACTCTGCTCTCACTCTGTCTGATTTCACTCTGTCTGCTCTCTGTCTGCTCTCTGTCTTTCTGTCTGATCCCTGTCTACTCCCTATATGTCCATCTCTGTCTGCTCTCTTTCTTTGTGCTCTCTGTCTGCTCTCTGTCTGCTCTCTATCTGTCTGTCTCTGTCCGTCTGCTCTATGTTTTCCTCTTTTTCTGTCTTCTCTTTGTCTGCTCTCTGTCTCTCTCTGCCTCTCTCTGCCTGCTCTCTGTCTGCTCTCTGTCTGCTCTCTGTCTGCTCTCTGCCTTCTCTCTCTGTCTGCTCTCAGTCTGTCTTCTCTCTCTGTCTGCTATCTGTCTGCTCTCTCTGTCTGACAGCTCTCAGTCTGCCCCCTGTCTGCCCAGTCTGTCTGCTCCCTGTTTGCGCTTTGTCTGCCCTCTGTCTGCCATCTGTCTTTGTGCTCTGTGTCTACTCTCTGTCTGATCCCTATCTGTTGGCTCTTTGGCTGCTTTTTGGTTGTCTGCTCTCTGTCTGCTCTCTGTCTGCTACCTGTCTTTTACCTATCTGTCTGTCTACCTATCTGTATGGCTGCTCTTCGTCAGCTCTTTGTCTGTCTTCTCTTTGTCTCCCTATCCGTCTGTTCTTTGTCTGACTGCTGTCTCTCTGCTCTATGTGTCTGCTCCCTATCTCACTGTCTGCTCTCTCTCTCTGTCTGCTCCTTGTCTGCTCTCTGTCTTTCTGCTCCCTGTCTGCTCCCTATATGTCTCTCTCTCTGTCTATCTGCCCTCTGCCTGCTCTCTGTCTGCTTTTTGGCTGTTCTTCTTTGTCTGCTCTCTGTCTGCCCTCTGTCTCCTCTCTGTCTGTCTGCTCTCTGTCTGCTTTCTGTCTGTCTATTTTTAGACTGCTACCCATCTCTCTGTCTCTGTCTGTCTGCTCTTATTTTGCCCTCTGTCTGGGTGCTCCCCGCCTGCTGATTGTCAGTCTGCTCCCTATTTATCTGCTTTCTGTCTGCTTTTTGGCTGTCTGCATTCTGTCTGCTTCTTGTCTGTCTTCCGTCTGCTCTCTGTCTGTATGCTTTCTGCCTGACTGCTGTCTGTGTGCCACCTATCTGTCTGTCTGCTATTTATGTCTGCTCTCTGTCTGCCCTCTGTCAGCTATCTGTCTGTCAGCTCTCTGTCTGCTCTCTGTCTGCTCCCTATCTGCTCCATATCTGCTCCCTATTCATCTCTCTTTCTGTCTGCTCTCTATCTGTCTGTCTGTCTGTCTCTGTATGCTTTCTCTGTCTGCTCTCTCTGTCTCTCTGCTCTCTGTCTGCTCAGTCTGTCTGCTCAGTCTGTCTGCTCTCTGTCTGCTCTCTGCCTTCTCTCTCTGTCTGCTCTCAGTCTGTCTGCTCTCTGTCTGCTGATTTTCATTCTGCCCTCTGTCTGTCTGCTCTCTGCATGTTCACCGTCTGTCTGCTCTCTGTCGTTCTGATCTCTGTCTTTTTGCTCTCTGCCTGTTAACAGTAAGTTCCTGACCTGTGTAGGGTACCCCTCCTGTAAGACGGCCGTCTGGTTTCCTGACACGGTGCTAGAGGTCAGCAGAGATGACAGCGTGTGTCCCTCCTGTCAGCCGTTTCCTATTAACATGTAAGAGAACCGATTACACCTGACCCATTGAAGTACACGACATTATGTTGTCGACAGGTGGTGCCACACTCAAACTAACCACAAGTTCTCCTGAAGAATCACTGCTGCAGTTACAGCTCACTGCCACGGATGGTGCTTAAGAGCAGCTGAGTCCTACATTTCTGACTTTGTGGTTTTGTCCAAAATCACCCACTCATTCCTTCCTCCCGACTCACTATATTAGTGAATAAGATGTAGTGGACTATATAGTCCACTCAATCAGCTAAATTAAAACAACATTTTGGACACAACTCACTCAATCACCAGCCGCTGGCGGTGACGTAATTATTCTTTGTGGGGGATTTACAGTTATAATTTTCCACAAAAACTATAAAAAGGCATTCATTTTAGTTGTAAATAATATCATACTTAGCTTATTTTATGCAACATATTTTCACGCTGCAACTTATGCTGTGTTTGAGAATTACAAGGTCTAGTGAATGCGACACCCGCGATTGACGGTTCAGTGGCCAGCTTCTGGGTTGTTTGTTTCTCTGCTCGGAGTTACGAGCGGAGTCACTTGTCTGAGAGTTAAACAGAGAGCTAAGTGTTATTATCTGAGTTTAAACACACACATAAACACACATAAACACAAACTCTGAGTTTAAACACACACACACACTCTCCTTTTTTTCACCGTCTGTGTTAAAAATACTTGTCTGCCATCCTCCAGCTTGTCTCACACGCTTTAGAAGAAACATCACACACAAACACACATTTCAACAAACTCAATCACACTGTAGAAAACACACACAAACTTGAACACACAGGTGTAATCTTTAGTGGTCACTTTACAGGGTATATGCTGAAATCCTGAGGTTAAATTCAATACCTTTTTAAGACTTTTTTCAAAAACCTTTCAAAAAGTCTTAAGACTTTACTGCGACTTTAAGCTGCTGTTAGCAACCAATCTTTGATGATTGTAGTTTTCATTTTAACATAAATTAGATACGCTGAGAAGGAATAAAGCTTGAAAGTATAAATGAAACTAAAGGCAGATTAATTGACATTCCCATTACCACAACAAGTAACAATTATTTAAGGCCAACTTGCATAAAATACATACAGATGACTACTAAACTACTGTACGAACTGTTGTCACATTAGCCTACAGATATGTTGGGCTGCTAGCGATACATATAGCCCACGCCTCGCAAAATTACAACTTTGTTTGTTGTCACATCTCAAACAATTGCGCTACGTAACTGTATTGATAAATACCTTATCTCATCGCGTAGTATCCAGTAAAAAGGTGATTTTAACAAAGAAAATTTGTTTCAAAACAACTGAGATCAGGGGAAGCCTTCTCTAAATCATAAGAATCCAAAATCCCAGGTCATCAAAAGTCTGAGAAATTTCCTCAGGAGGCTGGAGAAACTCTTATTATCTAGCGTGAAATATTTTGAGACGCTAATGCTTTTTTCCAGATCCTCACGCTGGTCTGTGATGAGTGTGACAAGCAAAATAATCATCCAATCACCAGGTGTGGTTATTTTTGACCCTGAAAACATTTTCGAACCACATGGACTATTTCTGTGGCGGATATATGGAATTGTCTGTCTGGCATGTCAGATTAGTTTTTAACAGTTGCAAGGAAGAAAATAAATATTCATGGATACTTTTGGAGTCAAAGCTTGAATACCAATAAAATTTAATACCTCATAACAAAAGGACTAAGACTTTTTAATACTTTTTAAGGGCCTTAATTTTCCCACAATTGATTTATCAACTTTTAATACTTTTTAAGACCCGGCGGACACCCTGCTTTAGCCAATCTGAACTCACAGGTTAAATCATGTGTCTTCTCTCTGTGCTCACTCAGACACACAGACACACTTTAACACACACAGACTACAGTGTGTGTGTGTTTTCAGAAGTATCAGAAACTTGTCTGAGTTATTGTTTACACTTGTAGGCGTTAACCCCTCAAGCACGTGCTACAGCTTGCTCCAAATATAGGCCACCAGCATCCAGGAGCATCTGTTACCATGACAACCAATCTGGAGCTCTCTCTCTATTTTAATTAAACTCACCCTGCAGAGAGAAGCTGTTCACAGCCAAGGTGTGCAGTATCCAACACAATGTTCAATCCAGCTTAATACACTCTCTCACACACACATACACACAAATACACACACTCACACACACTCACACACAAACACACACACACACACACACACACACACACACACACACACACACACACACACACACACACACACATACACACACACACACACACACACACCGAGCTGGTTTGAGGTTTGATCACTTTGACAGAAAGCTTAAAATCTAACTGCTTTTTAACGTTTCCTGATTAATGTTCCTCTCAAATCATCCTGGAGCAGAAAAACATCCTTTATTTTTCACACACACTTTAAGTTTCCGACTGAGGTCAGAGCCACAACCTCAGCAGCTCACAGACTGTACTCTCAAATAGGAACAAGGAGGTCCAGTTTTGACCACCAGGGGATGCCACATTCAGCACTCAGGGGAAGTTCCTCACATGCCATTAGAACACAGGACTGAAGGCCAGAACATGCAGATAAACGACAGGAGGGCTGCTGGGAACAGTTAGAGGCGCCGTTCAGAGTCTGTTACTGTAGTGATCCTAATCCAGGAGCACGTCTGAAAGGTTCAGTTAAAACAGCACACCCTAAAGGCAGCTGACCCTCTGTGTCTATCTGAACACTCCTTTCTGTATCACTGTCTCAGGCTGAAGTTTAAGTTCAGGAGGGGCAGCCTTCCTCCCATGATGCCCCTGGAGTTCGTTGGCTGTATTGGAGGGTGTGACGAGATGCTCAGAGAGGTGCTTGACCTGAAATACCTCAGAGGAGGAGGAGGAGGAGGAGGAGGAGGAGGAGGAGGAGCAGGAGGAGACGATCACTTTCCCCACACCACACAGCCCACCAGACCAAAACCACCCAGAGTGTCAAACTTAAATCCTCAGGCTTCTTTCCCTTCTGCCCCTGTCTGGAACCAACAGCCGGGGGCACCCCCTGTGGGCAGAGGCATCAGCACAGACGCCAACAGTGAGGTCATCGTGTGTAACTGTGGGCAGGATGCGCTCCTCCTCACTGTACGCAAAGACGGTCCAAACCAAGGGCGCCAGTTCTACAAGTGCAACGCCAACAGCTGTACCTTCTTCCTGTGGGCAGATCAGCCAAGCCAGCAGGGTGCGCCACAGAGCTGGGGCCCTCCACTGCAGGCACTGCAGCCTCCAAGGTCCTCTCTGGGGTCCTGGGACAACCGTAGAGGAAGGGGAGCAGGCAGAGCACTGCAGGAGAATGATGGAGGACAGACGATGTGTAACTGTAACGAGGCAGCAGTGACACGCACCGTGCAAAAAGACGGACCCAATAAAGGACGCACTTTCCACACCTGTGGGAGGCCCAGAGAGCAGCAGTGTGGCTTCTTCCAGTGGGCTGATCAGAGCACAACACCACAAGGCAAGACATACACACACACACACTCACAAACATTCAGAAACACACACACACACACACACACACACACACACACACACACACACACACACACATACACATACACACACACACACACACACATACACATTTACAAATTAAATCACAAACTCTCACAAACACACATTCAGAAAAACACACATGCACTCACACAACTAAAAGGGTCTGGTGAGGGTTTGTTTAGGGTCTGTTGAGGGTCTGGTGAGGGTCTGACTGAGAAACACGAACACACACAAGCAAATTGAAACAGATACCTGCTCTGTTTACACTGAAGGACAGATTGTCTCAAAAATCAGAACAGAGAGAGAGAAAGTATTCTCCATGATGAAAAAAAAACTGTCACGACTCACACACTCTGAGGCCTTGAGCTGTTTAGCTGCTGACGCTCTGAACACAAAAACAGGTTGTGATGAAGTGCCCTCTAAACGCCTGCTCCTCTCTGTGCTCTGTGCACTCTGTTTCAGGTGTGTCTGCTGGCTTCACTGCTTTCAGTGGTTCTAGAGACAAAGCCAAGAGAGGGAGGAAGATGACGGGCGACACCTCCTCCAGCAGACCTCCAGCTGCGAAAAAAGCTCGGACCTGTGGCATCTGCAGCATGCCGGGTCACACACGTGTCACCTGCCCTCAGAGGTAACACTGCAGTCAGACTTCAGGCCGATTAATAAGGTCTAAAGAGGGGTCAGGAGCCGCTAACAAAAGCTCCTCCTGGAGAACATGAATCTCAGAGACCCTGAAGCTGTGAAACAAACTGAGGCAGAGCTAGTGTTCACAGAGACCCTGATTTTAAAGCAGACTTTTATTTTCTCGGTCCAGAAACTGGATCTTCACTTCCTGTCACCTCTCAGCTCTGGTGACATGAGGATCATTACACAGATACAGCACGGGGGAAATGAGTATCCATTCTTTGTTTTGAAGCTTCATTAAAACAATCCTGACTGTTTTCAGAAGGATCAGAACCGTCACTTAGCTTAGCATGACTTACCATCAGTGACTAACAGTTAAAGGACTAAATCAGTCTCCCAGGAGACTTTCTAACAGACTCATATATGTCAGGGTTTCACCAGAACCAAAGAGAGACCATAACAAACTGCTTGTGTCTCTATCTGTAACTGTCTTCCTTCTGTCTGTGTCTGTCTGTCTTTGTCTGTGCCTCTTTCTGTCTCTGCCTGTCCTCTGTGTCTGTCCGTCTCTGCCTGCCCTCTGTCTATGTCTGTCTGTTTCTATCTGTCCTCTGGCTTTATCTGTCCGCATCTGCCTATCCTCTGTCTATCCTATCTGTACATGTCTCTTTCTGTCTCTGTCTGTACCTGTCGATTTGTGTTACCATGTGCCTCTAGCAGAGCTCAGAAATCTGTCCTGTGGGATCCTGTCCTGTCTGATGAAGGATGCCCCTCTTTCAGTGTATTAGCAAACTGATGGTTTTATTTTCTTATCCCTGAATAAAGCTGAACTGCTGTGAACAGATTGTAAACAATTCTGCTGATCAATGTTCCATTTTCTCTTTCCTTCTGAATCTTTTTTTAGTTTTAGTTTCTTTCTGACCAACACCACACACAAACACACACAAACACACACAAACACACACACACACACACACACACACACACACACACACACACACACACACACACACACACACACACACACACACACACACACACACACACAAACTTTTAATCAGTCAAATCAAAACTGACATAAGAAGTTTCTTTTGTCGGTTCAGATCTCAAACTAACTCATCTCCACATAACAAGGACAAGAAACAGACCCTTACATCTACAAGCAGAAAGCTTCATTGGCTGTAGAAGCAGACATTACCAGATGCATGGCTGCAGTCCCAGACATTTACAGATGAGTGAGGCACAGACATTTACAGATAAGTGAGGCACAGACAATTAGAGATGAGTGAGGCACAGACAATTAGAGATGAGTGAGGCACAGGCAATTAGAGATGAGTGAGGCACAGGCAATTAGAGATAAGAAAGGTGCAGACATCCAGAGATGAGTGCAGGCGCAGACATTTAGGCCTCGTTCACACGACAACAGTTTTAGGTTGAAACGCAAAAGTTTTGTTTATTTAGGCCTCGCATTTACACAGAAACAGCATTTCAGCCAACCTAAAGTGCAAACTTCTCAAAATGGCCTCCAGATTTGGGTTTTTCTGCCTTCACTGTTGCTGTATAAACAGTAAGCCAACGTTTTCAGTGTAAAGGCTGACGTCACACTCAGCTTCGCGCGAGCGCATACAACAGGACAACAGTACCATTGTCACGATTGTCCCAAACTACCATGTTGTGCTTGTGCTACTCAATCTGCTGACTGTCTTCCAACAAAATGTGCATCTGTTGCACCACTTTTGCATTTAGTATTCTCCAATACACCAGATGATCGTGGAGATTTCTCAAAGGCGGCTTCTGGACAAGACAGTTAGCGCCGACTATAGGTCTGGCATGCTTACTACAGCGCTCTTAGTCCCTCTGCGTTTCCGTATAGACACAAATTTTTTTCACTGCATTTTAGCGTTTTCAGATGAAACACTGTCCTGTAAACAGAGCCTTAGAGATAAGTGCAGGCCCAACCTGTAAAGATGAGTTCAGGCGCAGACATTCAGAGATGAGTGCACATGCAGACATTTATAGATGATATATGTTTACATCTACTGGTGCAGACATTAGAGGTGATTACATTTTGCAAACCTTTAGTGGCTGTAGGTTAAAGCAGAGAAACATGCTCAGGGGTCTGTGCATGTAGAAGGACTGATATTACACACACACACAGCTTTCAAACTGAATCAAAGGACCCTCCCATCATTTCAGGAGTGATCTGGTAAATTCTGTGAGTTATAAACTGGGGAGGCCTTATTGTGCAACAGGTGATAGAAAAAGAGAGGGTGATGAGCTAACTGGAGGGAGTCAGACTCAGCTGAGCTCTGTGCTCTCTCTGACATTCACTGATCCTGTGGATTAGTCTGTGAGTTGAAGCTCTAATGTGGAGATAAACACGATCTGTAGACTTTGACATGTTATTCATTTTAAACTGAGGCCATTCACAAGTCAGCTCTGACTCTACAGGAGCTGAGAGAGAGCCTCAGGGGAGGACCTGAAAAAGACCTGAGGTGAAATCTGTGATCCTTCATAAAACACACAGAGGAAAAACTGCTACTGAGAGGAGCCTCCTGCTAAGAAGAACCTCTTCAGCCAGAAGACACCAGCTGCATGTGGTGGAACCTGTGATGGGACACCTCTGCAGTCTGATAGAAAGCCCGCCCTGACATTTCTCCACATTTTCAGGAGAACGTGTGAAAAAAGCAGCAACTTTTTTCTCATCACATTTATTTCCAAGGATGCAATTCAAACAAAATTTCTACCAGACATTGGTATTAACTCAAATAATCCACACATGAAAAGAAATCAGAACATTCAGTTCCATAAATAATGATTATGTGGAATTAAGTATGATAACACAGGAAAAGAAGTATTGAACATGCTAACTGATACTTATCTAATACTTAGTGGAGAAGCCTTTGTTTGTAATGACAGCTTCCAGAAGCTTCTTGTATGTTTTAACTAATCGCCCACACCGCTCAGGTGTGATTTTGCCCCTTTCCTCTGCACAGATTGTCTTTAAATCTTGAATATTCTTTGGTGCCCTCTGGTGAACCCTTTTCTTAAGTTCTTTCCGCAAATGTTCAATTGGATTCAAGTCAGGTGATTGACTGGGCCATTCTAACAGATTGATTTTCTTTTTTTGAAACCATTCAAGAGTCAACTTTGCTGTGTGCTTTGGATCGTTGTCCTGCTGGAAGGTCCAGCCAAGTCTCATCTTCATCATCCTGGTGGATGGCAGCAGATTCATATCAAGAATTTACAGATACATGGCTTCATTCATTGCTCCATCAATTGAACAAAGTTTGCCAATACCATGAGATGAGAAACAACCCCATTCCATGATACTTCCACCTCCAAACTTCACTGTTGGTACAGCGTTTTTTGGGTGATGTGCAGTGCCATTTCTCCTCCAAACATGGTAAGTAGTATAACAGGCCGAAAAGTTCAATTTTGGTCATCCTCCCAGTATTCTACAGGCTTGTCAAGATGCTGTTTAGCAAACTTTAAACCAGCTTCAACATGCCTTTTCTTGAGGGATGGAGTCTCGCGGGCTGAGTGTCCATAGAGGCCATGGCGGTGGAGTGCATTGTCTATTTTTTTCTCTGTAGCAATTGTACCTGCTACCTCCAAGTCTTTCTGGAGCACTTTCAGGGTGGTCCATGGCTCGTTGAGTACTCTTCTGACTATTTTTTCGACTCCCTGGTCAGAAATCTTGCAAGTAGCTCCTGTGCGTGGCCTGTTGATGGTAAGGTGGTGCTTCTTCCACTTGCGAATAATGGCCCCAACGGTACTGACTGGAATATTCAGGTGCTTTGATATAAGTTTTTAACCAGTTCCATTCTGATGCTGAGCAACAATCAGATTGCAAATGTCTTCAGAGAGCTCTTTGTGCCTTTACCCATCATGAGGTGTGTATTTAACTGCTTGGTGAAAAAACAACCTTTTTTATAGCAGTGTTTCTCAATCCTGGTCCTGGGGACCCCCTGCCCTGCATGTTTTGGATGTTACCCCACTC
Organism: Halichoeres trimaculatus; assembly: GCF_033239565.1. NCBI lineage: Eukaryota > Metazoa > Chordata > Actinopteri > Labriformes > Labridae > Halichoeres > Halichoeres trimaculatus. The sequence continues at coordinate 2,061,100 of NW_027437198.1, read as the reverse complement.
CAGCACACCTGATTCAAATGAATAGAATAGAATAGAATAGAATAGAATAGAATAGAATAGAATAGAATAGAATAGAATAGAAAATACTTTATTTATCCCCGAGGGGAAATTCAGGAGTCACTGCAGCATTTAAGAAAACAAAGGTAAGAAAGAGTATAGAAAGTATAGAATTAGATATTAGATAGTATAGAATGGCTCGTTATCAGACTAGAGCAGAGCTTGATGACGAGCTGATCATTTGAATCCGGTGTGTTGGAGTCAGGAACATAAAAACATGCAGGGCATGGGGTCCCCAGGACCAGGGTTGAGAAACACTGTTTTATAGGACCATCAATTTGCTCTAGCCCAGCTGATGTTGGTTTACTCCATTTGGAAGTTCAAGTAATAATTACTGAAAGATTTCAGGTGGTATGGTGCATTTCCTTGCCAAAGTATACAGCTTTTCCAAGGTGTGTTCAATCCTTTTTTCTTGTGTTATCGTACTTAATTACACATAATCATTATTTATGGACTTGAATGTCATGATTTCTTTTCATGTGTGGATTATTTGAGTTAATACCAATGCCTGGTAGAAATTTTGTTTGAATTGCAGCTTTGGAAATAAATGAAATGGGAAAAAAAGTTGACGAGTTCAACACTTGTTTCCCCCACTGTAAGTTTCAGTTTCTCTTCTCTACATACACTCCTCTCCCTCTGCGCTTACCCCCCTCCACCCCTACTCTGAGTGTTGCCGATGCAGTGTGAGCTTCAATGAGCCCCATCTGACGTCCTCCAATTTAAAATGTTTCAAGAGTTTTGACTCTAGTTTGTGACTGTCCGAATGACAAACCTGTCCAAAATGGAGAGCAAAGAAGACACAATTGAACTTTTATTTCTCTAAATCACATTATCAGGTATCGGACACCGGAGATCTAATTGTAATGTTTTTTAAACAATATTGCGATTGCGATTTAGCATGTGCTTTTGGGGGTATTTATTTTCTGCATTACTCACTAAACACAAGATATAAATCGTTCCATAACATGACTAACACGACAAAGGATACTGTCAACATGTAAACTCTTTCCTACAGGCCAGGCCTGCATGCTATGATGAAATGAGATGAATTGATGCATGAAGTGATATAAACAACATATCTTCTTTGGACAATTAAAATCACAGTAGAATACTGACTGATTGTTTTAACTTCAAGCCTTCTAGATGTGTAATATGATTATCATTAATTAACTTATATAAAAACAGAGAAAGAAACAAAGCAGTGCAAAACAACAAGCCTGGTATGAACAATGGTATGAAAATAAAGATGAATGCTGGTATGGTTCTTAAAAGGCTTGATTTGACTTGTCTTTCCTAGAGTGAGGTTCACTCCTGGTCCTCTTGATCTGACTGCGTAATAACTTTGTGGGCTACTTTCCTAATACTAGCAAGAAGAAGAGACGGAGTTCAATGAAGAAGAGGAGATCCAATGGCAGCTTCAGTCCAACATAGTCCTTTTTTAAAAAAAAGTTTTGTTTTCATTATACAAGGTTAAAAACGAGGTTTTACATAGCGTTTAATGATGATTGACAGATGCCGTTCTCGTGTATTTTTGGGGGGATTGTAAAATATGTCAGGAGGTAGAGTCAAGAAGTGATTAGACTCTTGAAAGAAAATATATATATTATTTTTGCCACCCAGCTCCACTCAGAGTCTCCCAGAATCCCTCATCGTCTCTACAGCGCAGACTCTGGCTGCAAACTGCTACAATGGTGGCACCTGTGACGGGGAAATTTTGGCTTCAAAACCGTACAATGATAAATGGCGGGACGACGCTGTCTACTCTATATACGGTCTATGGTTGGAATGAACATTAGCACAAACAGTTGCACACAGGGACTTAATCATTGATAAGTGTGTGTCTCTTCGCGCCGCCCCCAACAACACCCCCCTCCCGGAAGAATGTCCCGACGTACGTTCATGGAACAAATTTGTGTGTACGCACTGTTTGTGAATGAGACCTGTAGAGTATTTAGAGGAGTTTCTGTTCATTCGTCAGAAGTAGCCTATAATGAACGGTGTTCCAGAACAGATCATCCGAGTTCACAGCCTCATGGTTTCACTAAAGCCTCGAAGCAGCTGCACCGGAGCTGATTCCCGCAAGAATCAGCTCCCTTGTGTGTGTGTGTGTGTGTGTGTGTGTGTGTGTGTGTGTGTGTGTGTGTGTGTGTGTGTGTGTGTGTGTGTGTGTGTGTGATTCCACAGAAGAAGCGGACTTACCGTCACGTTTGGTGACTCACTGGTGACTCAGAGCCCGTGGGTGTGGATCTGTGGAGCTGCTGTGTTGTTGCTCCTGCAGGAGTATCTGGGCAGATACGGAGACACGTGATATCCGTGTTTCTGAACACACAACTTCCTTCTTACGGGAAACCGATCTTCATCCCGGAGAACATTACACAGCCCGGAACCCGGTCCCTGAGGAGTTACTACCAGAGAACCGACCGTAAGGGCCTTTTTCAAACCGCCCCCTACACACTCCCCCTCCGTGACGGAGTGCACTCCGTCACAGAATCACACTCGCAGCTGAATGAAGTTCACTTCATCAGGGTGTAGGGTTTAAATACAGCTTGGGGACAGAAACTTCACTCGATCTCAGGCGGAAACAGATAAACAAAGAAAATACAACCTGGAAAATACAAAAGAAACGTACTCCTTCTTTGGCTGTATTTCTTTTTTATTGAAGAGTTTTTCATGTTTCACTCTCGCTTGAATGAATTCTTTTGTTTTTTTTTTGTAAATATTAAACACGAACTGTCTGAACAAATACAAGGCAGGCCTTAATCAATGACATGTACATCTGAAGTTGTGAACATCTGCATGACAATCATTAAATATTTGTGTTAGTTTAACAGTGTTTGTGCAGGCACATATGCATGGAACTTACATTTGTATGTTGCTTCCTCCATGGCTGTATTCAGCGCTGCACGTGTTCAGCGAGCCGGTGTTGTGCCAAAATTTGATTTTTGCCAGAAACTGATTTCCGGTCCATGGGAGCGCGCACAGCCATCTGTGGCAGGCTTCGTCGGGCTCAAACAACAAGTTTGTTTATGATCATCCAACAATGTTTATTTGGGTCTTCGGCCTGAGCTGAGGCCTATAGCACGAAGCGTGGTCAACTTATCCGTGGTAACTCACATCTATCCAGGATTGAGTAACCATAACAATGGCAATCAGGATAATTGATAGCACGATGCAAGTTATCAACACGGTAACTCAACCCAGGATTGTCTCATCAAGAGCCGTGAACGCGCATGTCACAATCATGAGCGACTAAGAAAGCTCCGTACTTCACTGCTGCAGAGCAGCGGCTGATAATGCTGCAATACGAGGAGGAGAGAAGCAATAACTCGGTAAGGGGGAACATGGTAGCAGCGGCCAACCGAAGGCAAAATGCATGGCAATGCATGTGTAAATGCGTCAATTACTCATCAGTGGCTCAGTATGATAGTGATCACACTTCTAAATCTTATAAGATAATAAATGCTACTGTGCAAATGACTTGCGTGTAGTCTATTCCAATTATCATATCATTCTCCCAGATGTAATCCTTCTGGAGTCAAAAGAACATGGGAGCAGATAAAAAAACAAATACAAGAACATCATCACGTCTGATAAGTCTGTTTCAAGCAGTGGCGATTGCTCTAAGGTTACAAGGGAAGCTCATCTTCCCCTAAATTGTTCCCAAAAAAGTGTTGCGAAGTACTGCTGTGTGTACATTTCATTGACAAAATATGCGCTAGAATTCCTTCATCTTTTGTTCAGAATTAGCTACCTATCACAGGTAACTGGCACAACCTTCTTTTCATTCATCCTGGGAACGCTATGAATTCATCCCTAAGTTGCGTGAGGGCAGCAGCCACTTGATGCACAACGCGGGATAACATAAACTTGCTCAGCCGCTCCGCATCCCTGACAGAGTACATGTTGCTGCCCGTGGCAAAGAACCGCAGGGCGATGCACAATGTCTGTGGGACAGTCAGTGCACCGCTCCTGCGGGTTGCACGGGCAATGTACGGCTCTAATATTTCACAGAGCTGTCCGGGTCGTCAGAATCTATACCTCTGATACAGCGAATCATCGCTTTGATTGAGTGGATCTGATCGATCTTTAAGTAGGCCTACCCTTTCTCTTCGTAAAGCTCTTCTTACAACTTGTGTGCCTCTGTCCACCGGGTTTGGGAGAAAAGGGCAGGCCATTGTTTCTAAGAAGCCGATTGGCCAGTGAGAGGGGCTTTTTATAGGATCGGATTCAACCTCCAACTTATCCTGCTCCAGAGCAGGATAGCTGTTTGGAGTAGGTCACCATGGTGATCTACTCTGATAAAATAGGAACTGGCTTTGTGCTATCAGTAATCAAGCGTTAACCCTGAAGTTATCTCGCTAAGACACTAATCCTGCTTCGTGATATAGGCCTCAGAGGGCACCTTCTAGCAGAGCTAGTAAAGGGACATTACATTGTAAAAAACAGTATTTATTGCTTGCCAAAAACTAATTTATGCTGCTGGTATTGTACATTGAAGGATATTTAACCCCAAAAGAACTTAATATAACACAGAGTGACATTTGCAAGATTTGACTTTATGATCATAAACAAAGTCGTTGTTTGAGCCTGACGAAGCCTGCTGCAGAGCCACAGAAGCTGTGCTTTTCAACTATAGCGGCTATGTGCACTCCCGTGGACTGGACATCAGTTTCTTGCAAAAATCAACTTTTGGCACACTACCGGCATCCGTGCAGACTCGCTTGTGGAGGGTTTTATAGCCCTTCCCTGCAGATCGGTTTTGGGTGGCCCTTAATGTGGCGTACCCTCCGTGAGAACGCGCAAACGGAGGGGTAGTGGGTTGGGAGAGTGTGTAGGTCACCGAGAGCCCCGGTGGAGAACTAGGCCTACTGGAGCTCCCTAACTATGACACAGACCAACACACACTGAAACATACTGAAACACCAAAAAATCCTACTAAAAACACTTTAACACCCACAATAAAACAATACATCTAAAACAGACAAACTTTAGGCCTAGACATACACACACACACCACCACCAACAACAACGACAGGGCCCTATTCTACGAAGCAAGTTCAGCCTAGCGAGATAGCCTTGGAGGGCTGAACTGAGCGCGGTAGCCGGCAGTCTTGCTACACGGTTTTACGACGCTGGTTACCAACCTCATAAGTGAATCCAGCTTGGCAATGAGCTTGTGCACGCATATAAGGCGAAGCCTGCTGCATCTGACCAATCGCGAACATGGAGTAGTCTGGAGCATCAGAGCAGGCCAGAGAGAGAAGGACCGCATACTTCACACAGGAGGAGCAGGAGGTGATCATGAGGAAGTATGACAAGATGAAACATGTAGGCTAATTAACGTTAAAAGCAACACCGTCACTGCTGCTAAAGCACGGAAGGAGTGCTGGCAGAAAATTGCTGACAGTCTAAATGCGTAAGTGTAGTGGTGTAGTGCAAATAAAATATTTTGTGCCATTATCATCCTGAAATAGCACTGTTCACCATGCACTTTTACTGTAGCATGCAACATATCTGATTTATTTCTTAGATGAATTTATTCATTTGTTCATTCCTATCGTGTTTACATTGTTGTGTGATATGTAGCCCACATGAGCCCTACATGAATTCCTGTCACAATTTTAAGACAAGCACTAAAATATTGTCATGGAACAGAAGTGTTGGCATTGAAGATTTTATTTGGGCAATGAGAGTTCTGTATTCCCTTTAACTACCTGTAGAAAGTGTCATGTACTACCAACCCCTCCCTGGAAAACCGGTAACTTTCATAAAGGTGGTCATCCAAAAAAAGAGAGTGGGTCGGGCTCTGATGTCCACGGGATCCTCTAAGAAAGGACAAGCCATTTTTTCGTGAGGGCTCATTGGTCAGTGGGCGGGGTTTTATAGTCCGCAAGTTCAATCTGGAACCTAACCTGCCCCGGAGCAGGTTAGCCGTTCAGCGTACGTTGCCATGGAGACTCGCCTCCCTGAGGAGTGATCCTTTGTCGTAGAACAGGGAATCCGGAACCTATCCTCAGAGCTACCTCACTAGGCAGTAATCCTGCTTCGTAGAACAGGGCCCTGGTCGGCGCTTTCTCGGATTAATTGGTTGCACATTTGGCGAGCCAGGGTGAAAAGACGGGGCTTAGTCAAGCCAGGTGTGGATCATTTGGACAGGCTAAGTGCGCATTCAAAGCCTTCTCTTAAGAAGACCATGGGATCGATCTCAGAATCACAGATTGAAAATGGAACAAGGACGTGCATCTTTCTTCACGTGGGATGAACAGGCAATGCTTCTTCAACTGTATGAAGAAGTAAAACATATAATCCACAAGAAAGGCAACACAAGTGTGGTAATAAAGGAGAGGGAAAAAGCCTGGCAGTTAATAACGGACCGGCTTAATGCCTGAGTAGCGCGAACATGCGCAATGAAGAAACTGTACTCCACACACTGTTATAATTACAGTTTAAGGTAAGGAGCTGATGACTTTTCAAGTCCGCTAATCAATAGGCCTACTTATGTCTTTCTTTAATGTGGCTCATAGAAGTGCATGTTACCCAGGTTATTTGAAGTATAATTAAGTTCAAAGAAAATTTCAACTCTGTGTCCGTGTTATCTATTGAATCAATTGTTCTTATGTTGTGTTCTGTTTCATCCCTCATCTGTCATGAAGAACAAACCTGCAGGAACAGGTGAAAACCAAATATAAAAATATTCTGCAGTCTGGTAAGTTACTTATGCGTAGCCCAAAGAGCAATTATCAAACGAAGTGATAAATTTGTTGTCTGCTGAGAATAATTTTCTGTTCGATTTTAGCCGTGAAAAAAAAGACACATCAAACCAGCACAGGGGGTGGCTCAACAAGCCAGGACCTGACCCCAGCAGAGGAGCTGGCACTCAACTTAGATAAAGGGAGGCCAGTGATGGAGGGGATCCAGGGGGGACTGTGACAGATAGTGATATACATATTAATTAAACCTCTGACAGCAATTTGACAAGCTGTCTTTATTAATATTGCAATACAACGGTAGGGCTGACAATGAGACCGAATGAATGAATAGAAAGATTGTTTAAGTTAAATAGTGGAGTCAGAATGATGTGGGACCCTTTCACTCCTAAAGGTGGAGTCCTAAAATAGGACAAATTTCCTATTTTCAGGAGACAGTTAAGACAAAATTATATCCTGTCTGTTGTATTGCTGTTCATTTCAGTAATGTATTTAATTTTCCTTTGTTTCTCCTCTTTCTCATTCTGTAGGTATAGAGTTGTTTTTTATTTATTTATTTATTTATTTACATCAGTTTGGTTTAGTACCAATTTCAGTAAGGCCTGTTTTTTTTTCCATTTTCTTTATAATAATTTTAAACATTTTATTGTAGGACTTGTTATAATAAAGAGAGGATTCTCAACTGTCTGTGTTTAAAGTTATTTTTGTCTTCATATAATCTGTGCAAATAAATAATACTAAAGTCAGCCAGCAAATGCACTGACTACAGTTGTAAGATTTGGGTGCAGGATGATTAAATGATGTAATGTGTAAAAAAAGTAAGGAAATGCTGTAAACCACGCCAACTTCTTACATTACAGAGAGCAGAGCCAGCACAGGATTAATCTTATCCTGGTTGTTAGCCTGGGCCCTGTTCTACGTAGCAAGTTCAGTCCAGCAAGGTAGCCTTGGAGCTACCTTGCTGAACTGAGCGCGGTAGCCGGCGGTCCCGCTACACGGTTTTACGACGCTGGTTATCAACCTCATAAGTGGATCCAACTGGGCAATGAGCGCGTGCACGCTATAAGGCGGAGCCCACTGCATCTGACCAATCACGAACATGGAGCAGTCTGGAGTGTCAGAGCAGGCGGAGAGGGAAAGACCGCATATTACACACAGGAGATGCAGGAGGTGATCATGAGGAAGTATGACGAGCTGAAACATGTAATTAACATTAAAAGCAACACCGTCACCGCTGCTAAAGCACGGAAGGAGTGCTGGCAGAGAATTGCTGACAGTCTAAATGCGTAAGTGTAGTGGTGTAGTGCAAATAAAATATTTTGTGCCATTATCATCCTGAAATAGCACTGTTCACCATGCACTTTTACTGTAACATGCAACATATCTGATTTAGTTCTTACGTGAATTTATTCATTTGTTCATTCCTATCGTGTTTACATTGTTGTGTGATATGTAGCCCACATGAGCCCTACATGAATTCCTGTTACAATTATAATATGGGCAATAAAATATTGTCATGGAACAGAAGTGTTGGCATTGAAGATTTTATTTGGGCAATGAGAGTTCTGTATTCCCTTTAACTACCTGTAGAAAGTGTCATGTACTACCAACCCCTCCCTGGAAAACCGGTAACTTTCATAAAGGTGGTCATCAGAAAAAGAGAGTGGGTCGGGCTCTGATGTCCACGGGATCCTCTAAGAAAGGACAAGCCATTTTTTCGTGAGGGCTCATTGGTCAGTGGGCGGGGTTTTAATAGTCCGCGAGTTCAATCTGGAACCTAACCTGCCCCGGAGCAGGTTAGCCGTTCAGCGTACGTTGCCATGGAGACTCGCCTCCCTGAGGAGTGATCCTTTGTCGTAGAACAGGGAATCCGAAACCTATCCTCAAAGCTACCTTGCTAGGCAGTAATCCTGCTTCGTAGAACAGGGCCCCTGTGTTGTAGAACAGGGAATCTGGAACCTACCCCCAAAGCAATCTCGCTAGGCAGTAATCCTGCTTCGTAGAACAGGGCCCTGGTCTGGGGCAGGGTAGCTGCAGAGAATAAAACACCATGGTAACTAGTCCGGAATAAACTTGACCAGCTTTTGTTCAACCGACTTGAGGCTAACTTCATCCAGGATAACCAATGTTTGCCAGCTTAATCCCTTATCCTGGTTTTGTGCAATAACCACCGGGGGGTATTCCATGAAGCTGGGATAGCTCAAAGCCTGGCTTATTTTGGTTTGCCTCGCTAACTTTAGCAAGAGTTGGGTTCCACAAACAAGGCTTAGGGCTAGCGTGACTTGGTAACCATGGTAAATTAGCCAGCGGGACAAGCCTGGTCCCGGTCAGGCTAAACGTCAGGCTTACCTTAGCTGCGTCTCAGAGAAGGTCTGATGGGCTTCTGAAAGACGCCTTGTGAACTGCAGGTGTCACATTAAATGAATTTATAACTGTAATGAATGATGTTCGTGTTCGGAAACATAAATTGAGACCTTTTGGTAACTTTCCTGACAACTCCTGCTTAAAACCCCAAAAGTCAGAGGGATCGTGAGGCCCCTCTTTCACAGTCCGTATTCATACCGAAAATCAAGATCAAGCGAGCTTTTGCCCTTCAGCTCCACGGGAGGTTTCTGTCCTCCCTGAGCTCGCCTTAGGATACTGACGTTATTCTTTGACAGGTGTACCGCCCCAGTTATACTAGACTGGAATAACCGTAAATCAAGACATGTCAGATACTAGACTCTCTGGGTTAAGAGCTAAGGGTCCAGGGTAAAACATGTGGGCTGTTTGCTTCCATGTCTCTCTTTCTCCCCTGCTGAAACCCTCATCCAAACCGCCGTCACGTCCAGACTGGAATAAGCCTACTGCAGTAGCATCTTCTAAGGCCTTCCCTCCAAACAACTCAACAAACTGCAATACATCTAAAACTCGGCCCCTACCTCTTTGACCACTAAGCCCTCCATAACCAGGCTTCTTGTAGCCCTTTTTAGTCTGCCCCACTACACCAGCTCCTGTAACCTCTGATTCTTCAGAAGCCCAGCTACTCCCTACCACCTGACACCAAGCAACCAAACCTGGGGCAAACAGCTTTCACAGTCCCCGCCCTCACCCTCTGCGATGCTCTACCACTTAACATCCCAAACTGTCCCAACCTGTCCACTTTCAAAACCCTCACTGACCTACCTTTTTGGAAAATGCTTTCAATGTATTATTGCCTATGAATGTACTTTGAATTTCGCCTTTTGCTTCTTTTTCGTTTATATTTTGTTACCGTGTGTTGTTTTGTGTGATGTTTTTTTCTCTTTAAAGTGTCTATAGCAACATTGGGAGAGGAGAGGGGAAAAAAAGGTCAATTTCAGGCTATGTCCCAGAGGGGGCGTAGTTTGAGATCAAGAAGAAAACACCTCAGCATGTAGCACATGATAACAACAGACAAAAAAAAACCTCTAAGGCTAGCACACAGCCACGGTGGGGCGCGCGTGTGCAGCCTCCTCGGACACTCACGCACCGCCCTCTTCAACTGAACTGTGACAGAGCCAAAGAAGACAAAAGTGCTTTATAAGTAAAATATATTTTTGATATTGTTCAGAGCTATGGGTTCAGGGTTCAAAGGTCACAGAGGTGGACCACCTGTTGATTCAGAGTTCTTCTCAAACTCGTCCTGCTCTGTCATCTTCATCGTCCTCATCATCTAGAGCTTCAGCCATCACCGTAGAAACAGTTGCCATGACACCCATTGCCCATAAGTGATACAAGTATTCAGGTGCATATAGAGCACGGACAGTGTGTGCAAGTTTGTATGAATGTGTAAGGAGTCGTATTCCACATGTTCACTCATAAACAGTCCGATGGCATCCTCTGAGCTGCTCTCACTGGTTGGTTAGAGAAGTGTGCGGGGCATTCAGGAGAGTGGGACAGGTGTGATGGTGGCTGTGGGAAGTTTATGACCTCAATATTTGCTGCAGCACGTCAGTGTTGAAGTTTGTGTGTGTGTGTGTGTGTGTGTGTGTGTGTGTGTGTGTGTGTGTGTGTGTGGTCTTTCCTGGTTTAATGCTGGGTCATGTTTATTGTTGTTTTGTTTTTTGTTGGAAAGGTATTGTTATTTTTTCTTCATATTACCAACACTTATAGTGTGCAATGATGCAGGTACAGGCTGCAGGTAAAGAATGCTAGTGAGGGCTGCAGGGAAAGGCCTCAGGTAGAGGTTGCAGCTCAAGGCTTCAGGTAGAGGCTGCAGCTCAAGGCTTCAGGTAGAGGCTGCATGTAGAGACTGCAGGTAAAGGCTGCAGGCAGAGAATGCAGGTAGAGAATGCTGGTAAGGTCTTCATGTCGAGGCCGCAGGTAAAGGCTGCAGCTTAAGGCTTCAGGAAGAGGCTGCATGTAGGAAGGTAAAGGCTGCAGGTAAAGGCTGCAGGTAGAGGCTGCAGGCAAAGGCTTCAGGTACAGACTGCAGGTAAAGGCTGCAGGCAGAGACTGCAGGTACAGACTGCAGGCATAGACTGTAGGTAGAGGCTGCAGCTTAAGGCTTCAGGTAGAGGCTGCAGGTAAAGGCTGCAAGTACAGGCTACAGGTGCAGCAGGTGAGTATCCAGTGATGGTGTTTGTGGTGTGACGCACTCTCCTCTGTGTTCAGTTTGTTGTGATAAACGTCAGTGTTCTGCTCCTCATGCTGTTTCCTCTCTGAACTTCAGTTTCATAAATAACCTTGTTGTTGTGACCGCACCCCCTTCCACTGTCCCTCTCCTGCACTCTGCTCTAATTTGCGTGCGCGGCCTCGACGGCGCGGGCACGCACATTGGGGGCTCGGCCCTACGCAATGGGAAGGGGGCGCGCCTGGCTGAGCGCGGAGCTCGTGTTTTCCTGTGTTGATGTGTCGCAGATTTTAAAAAGTGAGGGAGCAGGCAGGAGTTTGGTGAGAGAGGGAACACAGAGTGTGAGCGCAGAAAACAAGAGTCTACAGCGGGAGCGAGCGTCCACAGCCCCACTCAGAGACACTCAGTGACTCCATCCTCCTGTCCACAATTTGATCCGAGCTCTCAGCGCATTTGTTGTGTTTGGAGCAAGCGAAGCTGCGGCCGACATGGAGCTGTCATCTATCGGAGACCAGGTGTTTGCCGTGGAGTCCATCACGAAAAAGAGAGTCAGGAAGGTAAGGAGTGACGCTGCACTCCACTTTAAACTTATTCTGAGCTGTTAAAGAACAGAGGGAGCGCGCCGCGCTCTCTGTCACACTCTGTTCTCTGAGCAACACAAACTAGGCTACGCATGATCACAGTGTTTACACAGAGAACGCGTTTACCGAGGGCTCCAACCGGAGCTCTGAGCGCGGGAGGTTAACTCTGTTCTTCACCCTGTCCCTCATCCCGGCTCTCCTTCTGTCCCTGCCGCGGAGCGTGGACGTATTTTGAATTGGGCAGCTATAGTGAGCGTTGGAGGGGGGTGTGCATCCTGGAAGCGGAGCTACGGTCAGTGCACGGGGGCAGCTACGCAGTTTGTTTCCGTTACGGCAGCGGTTTCTGCTGCGTGATGAACCTGAGCGCTGCGTAACGGTGACCCCCTGATCCCACAGGGCTGTCAGTTTGACGCAGCACGTGTACGCTGTGAGTTATGAAGTCAAACGTGCAGACTGACGTCGTCCTGCCGTAGTAGAGCAGGTCGCAAAATTTATGGTGACGTCATGAAACGGTTAAGCGTCTTCTTCCACGCAGACTCGTTAGTCTCGCGGGATGTTGTGGATGTTGTGATACTCCGGCTCTCTACTTGAACATTGGGCAACAGCTTACTGTTGTTTACATGCCGCGTGGCCCCTCCTTCTCGGGTCCCCGCGGTGATGTTCCAGAAAGATCCCGTGCGCGTCTCAAACCGACTCGTGCGGCCATGTGTGTTCAAGTCACCGCAGAGAGGAGCTGGCCCCGCTGTCATTGACGTCATCTCGGAGAAAACCACCGTTTGAGAGGAAGGATGGCCCTCCCCCTCCTAATCCCTCCCCCATCCTTCACACACACACACACACACACACACACACACACACACACACACACACACACACACACACACACACACACACACACACACACACACCCCACCTTAAAGGGACAGGCACACTTCTCTCTTGCCGCTGTGAAATCACACTGGGGCAGGTGGACTATGAAATGTAACTGTCTCCCTCTCTCTCCTCAGGGGAACGTGGAGTACCTTCTGAAGTGGCAGGGATGGTCCACAAAGTAAGACTCTAGTCATCAGGCTGTGACCTGATACCCTCATATAAACTCTGGGACTTACTCAAACTCCTCCAAACCATCAACCAGGTTCTTAGAAAGATGGGCAGAGGATAGACTCTTGTTAATGTTTGTATGTTTGTGTGTGTGTGTGTGTGTGTGTGTGTGTGTGTGTGTGTGTGTGTGTGTGTGTGTGTGTTGATAGGTACAGCACTTGGGAACCAGAGGATAACATCCTGGACCCACGCCTGGTCCTGGCCTTTGAGGAGAAGTGAGTGATGAGTGAGTGATGATGTGATGATGTATATCCTGTGATCAGCTGACAGAGCACAGAGACTGATCCTCCTCTGACCCCCCCCCTCTCTCTCTCTCAGTCAGGAGAAGGTGCGGGCTCTGGCCTATCGGAGGAAGGGTCTCAGACCCAGGCGGCTAGTCCTGAGGGTGAGGACTCTTAAGCAGGTTTTGAGTCAGATTTTGAGGGGTGGGTTGGAGGATCGGTGTCCTCTTGTGGGTCATGAGGTTTTAGCTCACTCAGATTATGCTTGGTTGACCTCTGACCTTTGACCTGTTGCAGAATGTCTTTGCCATGGACCTCCGCAGTGCCAACAAAGCGTCCGAGAAGCCCCCCCCTCGGCTGCGCCTCTCGCTCACTCGCTCCATGAGCACAGACGTGGATCAGGGCGAGCGCCGGCACACCTGGAGGAAGATCAAAGAGAGGATGTCCAAGAGAGGAGCAGAAGGACCATCTAGCATCCGGCCTCTGAGGAATAAGGAAGAGAGGATGCAGAAGGGTGAGAAGGAGGAGGAGGAGGAGGAGTGGGGCGTGAGCAGTGAGGAGGAGAAGCAGGAGAGTGAGAGCACCTCAGAGGAGAGACAGGAGGACAGTGTATATGGTGAGTGGGTGGAGTTAAACTTCAGCAGTCCACACTGCAGCACCTCACTGTTCACCCAGGGGGCGCCACAGCAGCGCTGTTTCTCTCAGTCCATTTAACCCCTCAGACACCTGCCCCTGACTTTGACCCCTGATTCTGTCCTCTCTTTCAGGTCAGTCAGAGTGCAGCTCGCCACCTCTGCTGGAGCCACAGGACCTGGAAATGGAGGTGATGGAGGCGCCGGAGGACAGTCTGACAGACGCTGGCACAGAGACGTGGACGGACCAATCAGAAACCAGACAGAACCAAACATTCACCTGCGACCAATCAAAGCAGGATGCTGTGCATCCCCAGGCCGGACCAGAAGACCCCCCGAGTGACGGGTTTTTCTGGGGCAGAGCTGAGGAAGAAGAGTCAGAGCTTGAGTGTCCCACCTTAGAGCGAATCTCCGACTCAAGTCCAGAGATGGCGAGCATTCAGCAGAGCAGCCAGACGCCAGCCGAGGACAGGAGGGAGGAAGATGACACCATAACCATGCAGACCGGGGACCAGACTCCTCCCATTATAGCAAAGCATCCTGGGACGGTGATTGTGACAAGAGTGACTATCAACTCTCTGACGGTGACGTTCAGAGAAGCCACGGTGGCCGAAGGCTTCTTCAGAGGATTCTGAGCCACGAGAGCGTCACCTGGACCCGTTTTTCTACCTGTACATATCAGTGTTTTTAAGATAACTCACACCTTTACCAAGAACAGGTCTGAGACCACCCACTGACATGGCACCAGATTTATCTCTGAGCCCGGTTAATGACGAGGACACAAGGTAGCTACACATGATTCAATGATCCCTCAGAGACCTGGTGCAGGTTCTTCTAAAGGATTAATCTGTATTTAAGGGATACAGGTCTACACATTCACATTTTTATCTCAGATTAACTAATCCAGATCACAGAAACTGTCCACAGGGGGGCACTAAAAGCAACACCTACATAATTGGAGCACCTGCTCTGACGAGGACAGAATCAGATTCAAGAACAAAACTTGCAGAAAAACACAAATCCATATCCACAATCTGGCTGTAATCCATTTTTAATCCAGCTGGATTAAATCAAGATCCTCCTGGTGTTAAGATTCCAATTATCTCAATACTGCTCCAAAATCTGAGCACACAGACTTTTAATATCTTGGTGAAACCAATACCAGATTATCTCCTGCCTTTCTTTGATTTTATAATCCTGTTTTGATGTTTACAAACTAGATAAAAGGTTTCCTTCCATCTTGGAATCTGATCAGATTATTCCTGATGAACTGGGCCCAAATTATCAGGTGTGTGTTCCAACTCAGTGACTGATGTCATTAAGTTAAACTCAACAACTCTTCTTCCGCTCAGACCTCAGAGTGCTGACCGGCCCTCAAAGGGCTGATCTGTTCACTCTGATCTGTCCACTCTGACCCGTCCTCAGAGCTTGGACCCGTCCTCAGAGCTCTGAACTGTCAGCGCTACTTTCTACATTTTGTAAAGATGTCAGTCCCTCTGCACTTCCAGCTCACTGCATGCTGTCAGGTCGAGGTGCGAACCAAGGGCCTGTTCTGTGCTGATGGAGGGTTGTTTCAGGGGCCTGTCCTGTGCTTGGTTAAGTTTATTTCTGTCCAAGAAGTGAGTCCCGCTTAAAGTGGCACCTGTTGCTTTGCTGCGGCTCTGCAACGAGGAGCTGAGCTAAAGACGTGCTCTGTGTGTGTCGTCAATTTTGTATAGGTATATGCTTCCTGGTTCTATTTTTGTAACACAATCAATGGTCGACACTCTTCTTGGCTTCATGGGCTTCAAACGAGGAACTGTGACTCTGCTGCTGTTCACACTGCGTTCGGCCGTATCGGGCTGTATGAAGCTTTATTTATTTTTTGCATGTTCACATGTATGAGCTTCTTTAACTTGTGTCTATGAATGTGTCAGTCTGACATATGCTCTTTACAAAAATGAATTTTTATTTTAGTGCATTTCCAATAAACATGTGCAAAAGTACCTGAGTTCCTGTGTGATGATCTTTGCTCACTGTGTGGATGCTACATCCATGTCTAAATGTCAGAGACAGTCTGTTCTACTCCTGTCTGAGTTGTTTCAGTGCCATTTGTTGCCACTAGATTGCCTGAAGTTCCCAGGAAAACAGATGACATCAGGTGCCTGGACCCCAGGTGAGTAAAGGAGAAGCTTGGCTAGTTGAAACGACACAGTGCTGTGGGTCATTTTCATTTTATTATAAAAAAAAGGATTTGAGTCCACAGTTTGTTTCTTTGTACAGTAAAAAATATTAAATTAAACTCCCAAAGTCATCTCAGAAAGAAGATAGAGGATGGAGTTTGAAGGGAGGAGCAAGAAAAAGTGGAGGGTTTAAAGTCCAGGAGGAAGCAGCAAAGGCGGGATAAGGAGGACAAGAGACGGACTGAGCACGCTCAGATGTCCTCCTTTCTGTGCAACACAGTTCATTTGGATCAAACTTCCAGTTCAGAGCGAACAGTAGAATCCTACAACACCACAGGGGCCGCTAGGACACACCCATCCTCAGGGCGTTACAGGCACACAGGGATACACCCCCCCTCCCCAAGCCTTCGCTGCTCCATATATGAGGATCTCTAAAGGAAGGAGTGCACACACATTCAAGGGAGGGGGTCTGCATGTCAGCCAGGGCGCAGTCTCCCATAGTATGAGTCCAAACAGGACATGAAGACGCCACGTCCCTCTGGACATGGCAGAAACACTGAGGCTTAATTATCAGCCTGAAGACAGAAAGTGACCCCTCTCTACAGTCATAAAAAAATAGATTTCTATAGGAATCAGACCCCCCCACAAAGAAAATAAATAAGCCAAAAATTGAAAATATGCATCACGTTTGGATCGACATAAATCCACATCACTGTGCAGAACAAAAAAAGACTGCACGATGGGAAATCAATAAGTTCTTTGTATTAAATTGTTTTTTTCTGAACTCCTCCCACACGGCGTTAAAACTTCTCTTTAAAAAGGCATTTAGTCCTCTGACCCCTGAACCCCAAAAATACCTGCTTTATATTCAGGAGGTGGAGTGGAGTGGGAGGGAACCCCCCCCCCCACACGTCCCATTAGCAAAAAAATATATTAACAGAAATAAGTTACATTAGATTTATTGTACTTTATAGGGACTGCTCCTTTAGTCCTCTGCCACAGGCAGTTCAGTCCAGTCAGTCAGCTTTACTGATAACCTTTTCAGTAACATCTCTTCCAGGGCCAGCTACCACACTAAGGCTAACACGCAAATATGCTAACGCTAACACTGTCTAAGTACAGTTGTGCAAAGGATCCTGAGCCTCAGCACACTTTGACACTGTTCAGTTCCTACATGATATCCAAAGGGTTGTGGTTCAGGTTCTGGCCCAGCGGGTCCTGACCCCCACCCCCTGGCCCATGGAGAGCCGCCATGCCGCTGAGCTGGGACAGCATGGCACTCTGATCGGAGCTGAACTGATCCATAGAGTTCTGCTGGGGCGGCCCCTGCTGCTGAGGAGGTACCACCAGGCCTGGGTGGTGCTGGTTCAGGTGTGGAGACCCTGTCTGTATCTGGGGAGAGACATGATGTGGGGAGGGCTGCAGTTGCATGCGGGGGGAGGGGCTGGAATGTGGTGGCTGGGACTGCGGTCTGGGCGAAGGCTGCGGGGATCGAACCTGGTTGGCAAGGGAGGTGGGCAGAGTCTGGCCCTGCAGGTTAGGGTGGGCGGACGGGGCCATCTGCTGGGGCTGCTGGGGGCTAATAGGGTTACTGTGCTGGGCTGGTGATCCACCTGGGCCCAGGTGCTGCTGCTGCTGAAGCAGCCTCTGGTGGAGTGCCTGTTGGAGCAGAGCCTGGGAGGACTGTTGTGGGCCACTCTGAGGGGGCTGAGGGCCCTGGGGGGGCTGCTGAGAACCCGGGCCCTCAGCGCCCCCTGGCAGGCCAGACATAGCATTCTGCTGCTGCATCTGCAGGTGGTGCTGGTGTTGTAGTCTCTGCTGGAGAACCTGCTGCTGAGCTGCTAAACTGGGGTAGCCCTGACCCTGTTGGGGCTGCTGGGGGCCGTGAGGGGGACCTATGGAAGGGCCCTGACCCACAGGGGGGGGTTGCATCCCGGGCTGGCCCATGTAGCTCTGCCCCTGGGGGGGCTGCGGCTGCTGGAACTGGGCGTGGTTCATCTGCTGCTGCTGGAGGTGTCGTCTCATTAGTAGCTCCCTGAACTGAGGACTATTCAGGTTCCCCATCTGGGGCCCGGGGCCCTGCATGCCTCTGACCCCTCCTTGTTGCTGCTGCTGCTGTTGTTGTTGCTGAAGAGCTGCAACTTGCTGCTGCTGTATACTGTTAAGCATTGGCCTCTGTTGATGTAACTGTTGCTGCTGCTGGAGGTGCTGCTGTTGCTGTAATTGTTGTTGCTGTTGTTGCTGTAGTTGTTGCTGTTGCTGTTGCACTTGCTGCAGCTGAGCCATGGTTGCCATGTTCACATTCTGACCCCCCATGTGCATCCCTGGCTGTCCTGGACCTGTAGGACTCATGTTCACCTGTGGACCTCCTCCAGGCCCCCCTGGTGGACCTGGACCTCCAGGGACATTTCCTGGGACACCAGCTAGTCCCCCAGGCCCCCCAGGCCCCCCCTTGTACTTGGAGGCCCTCTGTTTAATGAAGGCAGCCATGAGCTGAGGATTGGAGCGCAAGATGTTCAGGACTTGTTGTTGCTGCAGTGGTGAGCTCGGCGAGCGGAGCGTCCGCAGCAGGTCCTGCAGGGCGGCTTGGGGGATGTTCCCCCCTGCAGTGATCCCTTGTGCCCCGGCAGCTCCAGAGACCCCTGTTGCCCCTCCTCCTGCAGTCTGCTGCTGCTGTGTGCTGATGTTCAGCAAAGCAGCGTGGCCTGGAGCCTGTTGGTGCTGCTGCTGCTGCTGAGCCGCCATCATGGCTGGATGGTTCATCTGTGACATCATGGCTTGTCTCTGCTGGGGGGGCACCCCTGGGCCCCCTACCCACTGCTGCTGCTGAGGGCTCTGGAGCGGGGTCCCCATCCTCTGCTGCTGGAGCTGGATTTGGGGTGGAATCTGTCCCGTGGGAGGGTTACCCTGCTGTGGGGGTGGCTGCATGGGCCCTCCAGGACCCACCACAATCCCTCCTGGGGCCCCTGGTTGTGGATCCACATGACTCCGAGCTGCTTGGTTTTGAGGTCCAACCATCCCTGTAGTCCCAGGGTGTCCCATGTTTATTTGGGGGCCCGGGCCCTGCTGGTGGTGAGGGGGTATTATCCCTGGGGCTGTTTGTCTCTGCAGCGCCATCTTCCTCTGGGCGTCAGCAAACTGCTGGATCTTCATGGCTATCTCTACGGCTGCAGGGGGGGGGGCTGAGGGCGGCTGCTGCTGAGGCAGTGGGGTTGGACCCTGGTTAGGGGATTGTTGCAGTCCAGCTGCTCCGGCTGTTGCTGTTCCTCCTTGCTGCTGCTGGGGAGGCGTTGCAGAGCCAAGGATTGGTTTCCCCTGGGACTGATGAAGAGGGGAGGAGCCTGGAGGCCTCCCAGTGTACAGGGGCAGGTTGCTGGGTTCCTGTTGGAGCTGCTGAGGGTTTGCTACACCCTGCTGCTGCTGGACCTGGGGATGAATCTGCTGCTGAGGAGAGCTCATCATCCCCCCAACCCCGCATCCTCCGCCTCCTGCACCCCCAATGGCCTGGAAAGTGTGGTGGAGTGGGTGCTGAGGGAGCAGTCCACCCTTTGAGGGAACCCCACCTGGTGGTTGTTGTTGCTGCTGCTGGACCCCAGGACCAGGACCCAGACCCTGCTGAGGACAAGGGGTCATAGCCTGAGTCGGCGTCTGTGGTGTGGGGGGTTGAGTCCCAACAGAATTTGGGGTGCTGGGAGCTGTTGCGCCATTATTACCCGGTGATGGAAGCCCTGGAAGGGGTACTCCAGATGCGCCCCCTGCAGGCTGGCCCACACGTTGCATGCTGGCCATCCTCCTCCTCAGCATCTGAGCCTGCTGCAGGCGGTGCTGTAGCTGTTGCTGGCGCAGCTTCTGCTTGATGTTGAGACAGAAGGGAACAGGACATTTGTTCTCCTGGCAGTGCTTGGCGTGGTAGCAGCACAGAGCAATCAGTTGCTTGCAGATTGGACAGCCTCCGTTGGTTTTCCTCTTGCAGCTCTTGGTGTGCTGCACCACGCGCTTCATCTTCTGGCAAGATGGCAGGGAGCAGTTAGCGTTGCGACACTGACAGGCATGGACTAGAGACTGGATGCAGCGCTGGATGCTGAGCCGGCGAGAGTCTCCTGGGCTCTGAGTGGCCGCTGCTGCGGAGTGGTTGCTGTCGTCGTCCAGGCCCAGACCCAGTTTGTCCATCTTGTGCTCGTGTCCTTTGGTGTTGTAGCAGGTGATGCACAGGTCGTAGTCCTGGTCGGGAAAATAAAGTTTAGAGTGTTAGAAAAGAGGACAGATAAACTTTGTTCATCAAGTTGTCACAGAGACAAAAGATGATCTAAAAGTGTTTACACTCTGACTTTGTTAAACTGCAGCTGATGACTGATTGAAGCTGAACACGTTTTTGTCTCTTTTTGTTCTAAACTTAAACTCATCACTGTGGGACTAAAGACTGCTGTGTATCTGCAGTTTCTGCAGTGTCTGAGTGCGTCCTCACCTCGCACACGGTGCAGTGGAAGCGCGTCTCCACATGGTGCTTGCACTCGTTGCAGGTGTAGACAAAGCGGTCCTGACTCTGGTTGTGGAGCTCCACTAGCATACACATGGAGCTCCACTTGGACCGCCGCAGAGAGCTGAACTCCAGGTGTTTGTCCCGTGCCAGTGTCAGGAAGGCGTCTCGGCCGTCCATCAGGTCACACGCCATCAGGGGGTCGCAATCAGTGATGGGGGGCAGAGAGTTGGCGGAGGGCACAGCAATGAGGCGGATTACAAAGAAGACCTGAGGATAAGAGCAAAGAGGATGAGCTAAAGGTCCAGATACCAGCAGAATTCAGCAGAGACGAGCCAAGACCAGCTGAGACCAGCTGACACTAGCTGATTGGCTGCTCAGAGCTGGATCAACACTGAATTAGTTTCTGGATCAGTCCAACATGCAGCCATTGAGCACCTTGGGCATCACATCAGCCAGCCGCTGGCGTTATGTACCTCTTTGTGTTTCTCCATGGTGGCGTAGAGCTTCTGTGAGAGGTCATTGGACACGTTGGGCAGCCCCGGTTTCTTCTTGTTGCCTCGGCTCAGGCTGCTCTTGTTCTTGCTCGTCTTCTTATTGTTCTTCTTTTTGGCATTTTTGCTGTCGCCTTTGGTGGCCTAAAGATTAGAGTAAAGGTAAATGAACTTTTATTAAGATTAATAAATACAGACCTCTGGTTAATATCTGACACAGGGGTGATGTACTCACATCTGTGCTTTCGTTGGATGTGCTGTTCTCCTCCCTCTTCCTCTCCTCCTCTTCCTGTTCCAACTCCTTGATGCTCTCCTCCAGCACGTTGGGCCAGAAGTCACCCTCAAAGTAGGGCAGCTCCTTGGCACTGGTCAGGCGGTCCTCTGTGGCCTGCTTGAAGATGTCCTGATGGACACAGACACAGAGTCAGGTTTACCCTTTCTCCAGGATCAGGAACCTCTCAGCACACAGCATGATGAAACTTCAGGAGGACCTGAACCCAGGCTTCATCCTAAAAAGAACTCAGACCTCATCAGGGTCTTAGGGTCAGTTACATTTGTCAGAGATGATCTATTGGTGGGGACGTGTCAGCGTACCTTATAGTCATGAACGATGCGCTCGGACACTGCTTTGTCCAGCATCTTCTTGTACCACTCCTGCAGGCGCTTGGGTTTGGGGATCTTCTGGTCCACTGGGTGACAGTGGAAGATGTAATCGTCTCCCTCACTGGGAGGGCAGGCCCAGATATGTCCTGTAGTAAACCTGGAGACACCAGGAGACAACAAACACAATTAGAGTCTGTGACAGCTTCAGGATCGGGACAGAGCAGCTCACAGAACTGCCGCCTGCTCACAGAGGATAAAACTCTGCTGCAGGTGATAGGTCAGAGCTGCTTTCTTACCCCTGCCTCTTCACGTACTCCAAGTACCCCAGCAAGATCTCATAGTAGACGGCAGTCCTGAGGTGTCGAGGTTTAAAGAAGTGCACGCTGTCCAAATA
The DNA here is from genome assembly GCF_033239565.1 of Halichoeres trimaculatus. Taxonomy (NCBI): domain Eukaryota; kingdom Metazoa; phylum Chordata; class Actinopteri; order Labriformes; family Labridae; genus Halichoeres; species Halichoeres trimaculatus. The sequence continues at coordinate 2,039,098 of NW_027437198.1, read as the reverse complement.
AGAGATGTAAACTCGTCTCTGATTGGGCGGTGGGCAGTCAGAGCCGTACTCCTGGACATGCATCCCAAAAAAACACACGTCTGTGCCATCGATGTCTTCAAAGGCAAACAGAGCCTTCATCCTGTACGGGAAGGACTCAGACATCTCTCCTGAGTCCACAAACCTGCAGGGAGGAGGGGGGGGGGGTTAAAGGAGGAGGGAGATGAGGTAAGTTAGCAGAGGAGAGCCAGAGATGGAGGAGGATGGGGAGAGATGGAGGAGAGAAGGCTGAACATAATGCAGACAGTGCTTAGAAGACTGTAGTGCCCTCTGAGGGAGTCATCATCATCATCATCATAATCATCATCATCATCATCATCATCTCACCTGGACTTCATGCCTGGCTTCACCTCCACCGTCTTATCTGAGACATGGACCACTCGGATAGTGACCTCTCCAGTCTCAGGGTGGTGCTGACGCTTGAGGTAGTCGTTCACTCGAGTTTCCAAATAGCTTCCCAGCTTGGTCTGTGGGAGTCCTGCAACACACACACCATATAAGACAGGGAAGCATGTTTTACACAGATACAGACACAGACACACACAGACACACACAGACACACACAAACAGACACACACACACACACACACACACAGACAGACAGACAGACAGACAGACAGACAGACAGACAGACAGACAGACAGACAGACAGACAGACAGACAGACAGACAGACAGACAGACAGACAGACAGACACACACACACACACACACACACACACACACACACACACACACACACACACACACACACACACACACACACACACACACACACACCCACAGAGCCTGAAGGAAAGAAGCGGTCAAGACATGGACAGACACGGTGCAAGTCACTTACTTTTGGCGGCATATTTATTCTCTTTCCTGGTCTTGTTGGATTTTTTGAGACAGTGGTCACAAACAAAGCTGTGAACAAGGAAGATTGAGAATTAACCAGAAAGTTTCACACTCACACACAAAGTTAAAACCATTACGCGTGTTTACAGAGCAGTGCGTGTGCAGAGCAGAGTGTGTGTAGTGTGTTTGACAGCTTGCTCACCCTGAAGGCCAGATGGTTTCATTATGCAGGACACAGATTTGATGCATTTTACGACCACAGTCGGTACATTCAACCAGTCTGAGGACAGACAGACAGACAGACAGTCGGACGGACGGACAGACAGACAGACAGACAGACAGACAGACAGACCGAGGGGGACAAAATCAGTGATGAAGCTTCCATTCACATGTTCAGGATGTGTCTTGTTAAAATAAATAAAGAAAAAAAGGTTTATAACTGAGGACTTAAGTTTAATTTCCTGTTTTAGAGTGTGAGCTGTAAGCGTTAACCTTTAATCTGGGGTAAATCTGAGTGTTAGTACGAGGTGTATTCTAAGAGTTAGTCTGTGTGTTAATTCAAGAGGTAATCTGTAAGAGAATCTGAGTCTGAGATTTAATCTGAGTAAATCTGAGTGTTAATCTAAGAAGTAATCTGAGAGTTTATCTGGGAGTTAATCTAAATTAGTCTGAGCAATAGACTGGGAGTAAACTTAA